>NW_025813799.1:0-144483 GCF_021917145.1 Hypomesus transpacificus | reverse complement strand
ATTGATCTGTCTAGGAATGTACCCCGGGTGACAGTTTTAAGCAATAACACTTCTTGTCTCCATTTTTTCATCACCAAATAAACTAAATTGTGTTTCATGCCAAAACTCGAAAACGACTGCAAGTGTGAATCAATTATTCGGTGTTTGGGTCCTTTGCCTTCGGTTATTTGGAAAAAAACTGAATAACGAGTTCCATTAATCTAGCTCAACTCCGAGGAGAATTCTTGTTTCTGGATGAAAATGTAAGCATCTGTATCTCTTTCAGGGCCTTTCTGTGCTTGTGATATAGCAGTGGAACCATAAAATAGCAGAGAGATCCGACAGCTGCACCGAGGGGCGGAGGGTGAATGGATATTGTTGGAAGTGAAAGGGGGGAAGAGAGGGGGGGGGTGGATGCAATCACAGTTATGGATCACACAGAGCCTTACGAGGCTGCGCTTTATCCGACGAGAGCAGGAGAGGTCTACTCTCTCCTGTTGGAAAAAAAAAATATATGAAAAAAGCAGCTTCTCTGCCGTTTGGCTGGTCTTTCATCAGGCAGCTTCTTTTCCTCCGCTGCGCCTTGCTCCCCCCCCCACCACCCCACCCCCGCTCCCCTCCCTTCCTCCTTTTGGAGTCGGCCGGTAGTCGGGAACGTCTTGATAAAAGCAAATGACATTTTTCCATTAAACATGAACGGTGTGAAGAGGTGATCTAACCAGTGACTGTACCTGAATAATCACATCTAAAACCTCAATCTGCCAGCTAGCGACTTTAAACTTCTCTTCATCCTCATTCAATAACGAGGAACACCTTGGACCATCTATCACCCCCCGAAGGAGATGAAGCGCAGAGCAGACACTGTATGCCAGTTCAAGTGATACAGCACTCTGTTGCATAAGGGCTGGATGTACGGCAGATTTGCCTTAGTGATTCTTATAGTCAAACCATGTGGTGGATGGCTGACCACTCAGCAGGAAGGGAATAACCATGCTGTGGTGTCGGGCGTGTCATCCCAATCACCGACCACATCTTGGAGTCTGTTAAGTAGAGGATTTCCCCGGCACTGGGTCAGTCTAATGCAGACGGGTATTACACAGCCGGCAGTTTGTCAGTGTTGCAGAAAACATTGGACTACATGGCCCTTGAGTGCCATGGCGTAATCTCATTGACATAAGACGGAAACAGTCCGTCATGCTCGAACACGAATAAGACACGCTGGCCGGCGAAACCGCAGCAGAGGAACGTGGGGGAGGAACATGGTCGTAGACTGTCTGAAGGGAGGCTAGCGCTGGAGCTGATGGGTTTGTCGCATGTTTTTGTTTTGTCTTTGTTAATCCCTCAACACAGTGACACAAAGGATCAGAGAAGATCTCTGAACCAACTGGAGTTTGTCCTCCCAGTCTGACCTCAGTTCCATGGTGAACTTGTTTCCTGTGGCACCTGCCCCTAAGACAGTGTCGTCACATCTCACCGAGTGTCCCTGTCTCCTTTTCATCCCATTGTGCTCGTCGCTCAGACAGCCTGATGAGAACTGCAAAGTCATCAGATTCAGAACAACACAGGGTGGCATAAAGAGTAGCACCGCCCCGTGGTATGGTGAGTGATGTCCAGCAAAGTGCTGTGTCATCAGTCTGATCGAGTGAGTTAGTGAAACACAAAGCTGTGTAAATCAGGCACAAAGGCACGGGTCATAAAATGTGTTTGAGGCAACGACACACGGAGACATAAATCAGCCTTTCGGCAAACCTTGTTTCATTGTTTTGTAATTAGGCAGGAACATGCCAACAGGTAGTGACATAAGGAGTATTTGTTTCATTAGCGTGCAAAGAGAATTTTACAACTTGATTGCAAGTTAGAAGGGCCTTAGCTTGTACTATGCATGTCACTACATTCATTTAGAAGACAGCCTGTATACAGGGGCATGAGTCATCTTCATAGTGCTTAAATCGTTCCCTGTTATCGGACAAACAGAATCTCCAAAGGTCTGTCGCTGACAGTTATGGATCATTAGTGTGCTTGCTAACAGCCAGGCACACTAACTGTTCCCGCACATTTTATTATTATAGCCACTGCTACTCTTTCCACAGTTATTGGCCTATACTGACATGAAAATTGTCAAAATGTGTCTTTGTTTTGTGGTAGGTTTATGAAATATTCAACTTTTTGTGGCAAAATATGTACCACTAGCTAGATGGTCACTGCCGCAGCGCGTCATAATAGTCAAGTGACTGTAGACAAACTATAGCACCGTGTTCTAGGCCACCTAGTCCTGTTCTGGCATCTCCAGCTTTCAAAAGACAACAATTGAGTCTCGGGGAACACAGGAGTTTCAGAGAGCAGCAATATCAGTGACAACCTCAGTCGATAGGCAGTATATATAAGTACAAAGCAAGAGACTATGGACAGCTGGGATAGCTGCAAGCACACTTCCCACATATGTGTGTGTGTGTGTGTGTGTATGACTATTGAGGGTATTAGCTCCATATCTCTCCTTAAGAGGCCTCCACGTGGGTATCTATTGCTGGTCTTTCCTGCCAGGTGATGTGGTAATCGGCATGCCTCAGTAATCCAACCCCCCCCCCCACACACACACACCCCATTGGCAGCCTGGTGGAAGCTGAAATGCAACTCCCTCAACGTGCCGCGAAACGAGTCGACATCACCTCACACCCCCCCGGGTACGTCATCGAACAAACAAACAGGTGAACGATTCAGCTCTGTCTCGGTTTTGCCGTCACCTGGACACTGGAGCAGACCAAGGTCTGAGGAAAACAATGTACTTGTGTGAGTGTGTGAAGTGTGTGTGTGTGCGTGTGTGAGGTGTGCAAGAGGAGAGCACAGCTATTCATTACACACTCTGAGATATAATCAGTCGTCGCAAGGAGGCCCAGTGTTCCATAATGACTCGAGTGATTAGTCCCGGCTAACAAACTGTGGCTGCACATGGCCAAACAGCAGTCTGAAGATAATGCTCGCCACACACACACACACACACGTGTGCACAAAAACATGCATCTACACACATATTCACAGACACACCAGGGTGTATTATGCCCATAGCTAGGCTAGCAGCAGGTTTGGCAGCCAATCTGGCTGGCCCTCTCTGTTTACCTGGACAGCTTGTGATCACCACTTGCCAAATACTAGCCCAATGAACTAACTGTTCCATTAATGGATTGCTTGTGTGTTTAATGAGGCCCAACAGCAACACTGAAGACCAAGAGTAACCCTGATTGCACATTGGCAAAGACATGAATCATTGTCTCTAAGCATCTATTAATATGGTTAGACTAATCATGTCAGTTCACTCACTGGTAGTCGTTACTACATAGGAACTGGACCATCCAGTCTAATTATCTGTGTGGTGAAGATGGTGATGGTGGATGTGGATACAGGTAGAGTCCTCTACCTGTATGGTTCAGCATGGAAGAGAGATCCTACTAGCCAACAGAATAAACACCATTACACGCTTTTACAGTCCTCATCACCACAGATGGAGGCTTTAACATGGGTCTCAAGTGCTCTCGTAATTATTGAAATTGCACGAATGGATGAAACGAGTAGAGCCCTCTGTCGTCTCTGTTTGTGTGCTGTGTTTTTCATTTGGAGCGAGGAAGAGAATGTACTGTACCTTGTTATGAGTGTGTGGGGAGAACCTGGCCACTGCGTCACTGCTCTACTCTGATAGGCTGTAACATGGAACATATCATATTCTAGAGGCCAATGGTATCCTGGTTTGTTGTCACTCTCCAGCCTTGACAGACACGACTATGTATACCCAGTGTCACAAGCTTAGCAAGCTTTCTCTACTACTTCGGCAAGAAAAAGGAAGTGTGAGATATAAACAACTATTATAATATTCACGAATAAAAACCATTCATGACGTATTGGAACAGTCCGACTATAGCAATAAGTGCAACAGAGTAAAAACGTATTGTGGAGTAAGCAGATCTCCAGTAGGCTGTAACCCTACATCTCCAGTAGCATTGTAGAAACTGAGCCCTGTAGCAATCTGAACCTTTCATCTATTCACTCCGAGCTGCAGATCTGAGCGCTTGTAATCTCGCTGCCTGCCTGAGTTACCTCATGCCCATGCTCTGGGTCTCTAAACCCCACAGCGCTCACACCCATGCGGCTCAGCGCAGGTCGGCTGCTTCACAACCCAGTGCAGTGGTATCCATGTCACAAGGCACACCGTTTAACACAATGGCTAAATCTAGCACTTGGATTTAAACACCAACATCTGACACACCAGACAAATAACTTTTGACTTCTGGGGAGATTTCCTCGACTAAATCTTTTCCCTTCCACGGGGTGTGCAGTCAGAGGGGGGAACAGGGTGGTCCCTAGTTCTAGCATGTGTTTGACTCTTAAATCTCTACGTGCTTTAGCAGGAATGTTTGGAATTGTGGACTAAACTGAGATTATACAATAGGTACTAAGATTATCCAATGATCTTTTTGCCAAGGTCAAGAGTTGGCTTAGTGTGCAGCTCCTACAGGGGAGTATTGGCACCATGATGTATGCTGTATAGGATAGGTCAACACTTTGCTATCTACTGTTAGTCTGTTAAGAATCTGAGGCTAAATCTTTTTAGCAGCTCCGTTAATGTTTTTTGCTGGATTTAGACCACTTTTCATTCCGTTTAAAAACATCTATACTGTATTGTATCCATGTGTCAGTGTTCTTAAAAAAAATTGCCACTCATTGCTGAGTGGTTGTATAACATCATGCATCATATATAGCATCTGCCTCCCAAAATCACTTCAGCATAGTAAACATGGTTGACAATCTCACCCATGAGTTTGGTCGTTCCTTCATTAAAATAGATGGAACATCTCAAATACAGACTTTTCCTGAAAGGGGTCCTGTACAGAGCGGATGACTTTCCACCGGCAACCATTTCTATCTCCATCACAGTCAGAAATAGCCAACCTTCAATCTTCAATCTCACAATCTTACACATTGAGTTTCTGCAGCCCCGGCTTTAGAAAAAGGAGACCTCCGCACTTCAAAAGGTCCCTCGGAGATCCCTTTTTATGAATGATACTTTTGACATTCACTTACCTCTTATTCTTTGTGCAGATGCTTCAAAACCCCAACGACCTTCTAATGGTGATCATCTGAGGAAATCCACAACCATTTGTGATAGACTGGAGTGCTCCCCTACTTTAAACCTGGGAGTAGCATTCCATTTGCAAACCATGCCACAGTAATCCCTCAATCGTCAAGACAAACCACATGCACATCATGTGCTGAAGCAGGAAATAAAAGTCCATTTTTGACCCCCATCCATTTACATTTGGATACTTTATAGCCGTCCAGCAGTCGGGACCTCTCTTCCATCCAGGAACTTAGTGTTAGTGATTATTTAACTTGTGCCTTGGAAAGCCGCCTACTGAAAACCAAATAATATAGTCTGTGTGTCTGTGCATACTGTATGTGTGTGGGTGTTACTGCCCAAGGAAAAGTTGTAAGGTCTTTAGCAGATGTGATCAATTCTCTCTAAAGTGGTTCAACTATTCATCTTGAGCACAGAGATTAGTCAATGCCAAAAGCGGACAAAGCCCTTGCTTCATGATTCCAGTTTCTGAAGGGGATATTGAAGGAGAAAGGACCTGTGATCACTCAATTGATTTAGTCAGATTGACAAAGAAGTTGAATAGCATTCAAAGAGAACAGTCAGCGCTCCAACCCAGTAAGCATAAATTGAAGAAACCATGTCTTTCTATTATACAGAAAAATCTAATATATTCAAACTTTCAAACCCCAATCTAGAGATGATTCACACATCAAGTTACACAGATAGGCTTTTAATTGCTCTATAAAACAGCATTAAAGGAGAGTCGAAGCCAAGACAGTTCATACAGAGTTTTTGAATGTGCAGCAATGAAACCTCAAGCTACTGCCAGGAGATTTCAGGTCTTACCCACCAACACACAAGGTTGTGTTAGTTCCACCTTCACACATAAAGGGCAGTGAAGTTCAGAAAAGAAACTGACGCCAAGATATATATAATGCCTGACAGCATTGGTAGGTAAATAAGACTGCAAGAACAAACTGTTCAAAAACAGGTTAATTGAAAATATGACACCTAATTAAGTGGTAATTTGGCAATGAACCATATTTCATGATTTCACTAAATGCCTTCATGTGTAGAGAATATCTCTGGAGACTACCATTTTAGCTACTCAAACCAACTGGTAATTCAGCCTACTGTGGTGCCCGCCACCCTACCCACAACCCGGCTCTCAATTAATGATCACAGAATGTAGTACTATGGAGCAGAGCAATTATTGTTTTATTAACTTTTTATTTTAATATTTCCCATACGACTCCTGATTGTACTTGCTGGAGGTTGCTTTCAAGCTGCATTAACTTTATGTTCATGTTAAATTAACCCTCACCAGACTTCGCAATCCCACCTGTTCATCCAGTGCCTGACCATATCTGTCTTGATAAAGTATCTGACCCTTGAATGACTAAGACAAGACAACCTGAGATGAACAGGCATGGTGCCACGTCCTGGGGGTAGCGTTTCCATGGCAGTGAATTATTAATACCACACCTCTTACTCCTTTCCTGATCTTGACTGGAAAGATCAGTCCCCCTGACAGAGAGTCATGGGGGGGGGGAGGGAGAGAGGGAGAGAGGGAGGGAGGGATTAGGACCAGCAGGCAGGCAGGCAGACAAGCATGCAGGCAAGCAGACAGGGACCAGAGCTCAGAGCCAAGTCTCTACAAAAACCTCTGGAAATCCATTAGGTTTATGCCTAGTTATCCATATCCTGCAGCCTACTGGTCCTCGCCATGTCACCAAATACTACCCCCTTCTATATGCCAGCTGCCCTATTCCTTTTGTCCACGTTGTGGGACCCCTTCACCCCCCTCGCTCTATCATTCAGCATACCGTAGCCCTATTTCACACACACCAAGAATGGTCATTCGTAAGATATTTATTCCTCCACTCTCGCAGTCTCACTAATGTTAGTATACCATGACAACATTTGGAAAAATGTAAAAACCAGATCCAACAGATTCAGAGGAGGGGACATATCACCACTTCTCCTGTCAACTATTCATCACTCCATCCTATCCAGATGGACTGAAATCATTTCAGGAATCGCAACCCCCCCCTGAGTCGCTTATCAAATAATGTTGAAATGGCTTCCCCAAGGTGTCCACTGTGCATATGAATGCAGGCTGATAAGTCGTCTACTGTGGAGGAGACTACTGTGGAGGACAATATTCTCAATGCTCTCTTCCACTTGACACACAGTCTCATTTTGAAAACCTCGATGACATGCCACCTTTTACAGGCCCCAGTGTACTGTCTGCCAGGCCCCAGTGTACTGTCTGCCAGGCCCCAGTGTACTGTCTGCCAGGCCCCAGTGTACTGTCTGCCAGGCCCCAGTGTACTGTCTGCCAGGCCCCAGTGTACTGTCTGCCAGGCCCCAGTGTACTGTCTGCCCTAAGAGCCAGTACTGTGGCAGGACTCAAATGCCTAACAAAGTTCTGTGCAGCAGAGGAGTTCCATAAAATTGTTTACGTGACCCCATGGTCTCTGCTCCTTGCATGAAAAACAAATTCTGACTCTCATGCCCTCATGCTTATTAACCCCAACTAAAATCAAACAAAGATCGAGCAAAGACTCTTGACTACCGCCGCAGGTATCAAAACAGCTTAACAAACCCCAAACATCAACGCGTAAGGCAATATCACAACAAGCCCATTCAAACTGACTTTGACATTTTCTCTGAAGCAATAGCCTAAGCCTGGACTTAAAACAAACAGATCCGTGGGACTTATCAAACTGTTTGGCTTGATTTCCCTGTCTGTTCAAAGCAAAGAACGCTCTCAAACTTGTCATCACTCTGCCAAGCTCCTGGTGGTGCAGTGACAGAGTGGGCAGGATCATTAGTCAGTCATGGGAGGGTTGTAGCCCTATTTAATTAGTGTTTTATCACACACACACACCTCCCCAGTGTCACCCACTATAATGAAAAGGCCATGAATAACAAGCACAAGCTATTCACCTACGACAATCAGAACACAATAAGTTGTAAACTGAAAAGCAGTGTATGGCTCAGTGCAGTTTTAGCCGTAAAAGGATGAGACAAAAAGGAAGACATCCGATACTTGGCGGTAATTGCACTGCAACGGCATCCGCGAATCAGCTATGTGTTTTTCATTCTGTAATTTGCCCATGTTACACCCTTGCAGAGCAATACCTGGCATATATCTGCATGATAAGAAAGCACTTTACATTTAGTCATTTAGCAGACGCTCTTATCCAGAGCGACTTACAGTAAGTACAGGGACATTCTCCCAAGGACAAGTAGGGTGAAGTGCCTTGCCCAAGGACACAACGTCATTTGCATGACCGGGAATCAAACCGGCAACCTTCTGATTAATAGCCCGACTCCATTACCGTGCAGCCATCTGACCCCGCTATGATATCACTTTATGAGAGCAAAAAGCTAAATGACTAATTTACACCATGTGGTTTTTCCTCAGCTATCATAGTACTTAATAACCTCTTTGGTGCAATTTACAAATTCCTCAACTCTTTATGTTTTAGGCATTCTCTCTTCCTCAAGATGGATTGCTCGTGGAGCTGTCCACATGCATGATGTATTAAAGACCCGGCATCAATCGTCTGGATGCCCAGGTGGAGCAGGCTCCTCTACCCGTGTACAGGGCATAGAGCAAACCAGAGAGGATCAAATCAAGGCCTGTCATTCGACCATTAGGTTATCTGTCCCATCCAGGGGTGACTTTTGAAGTATCCTTGTGTGTCAAAACAAGTCTCATAGCATGGCTACCTTGTAATGAAAGGTAGGTCTTGTGTAGGCTAGTGGTGCAACATACAGTAGATATATGAAATGATGCGTGCAGAGGGCGTGCAAAACCAACTCAACATCTGTCTTGATCAGGAAATATTACGCACATGGCCAACATATACTACTGGCGGGGGGGGGGGCGATCAGACATTAGTCAAGCAAGTCTTTTCTGGTATCAATAAAACAGTGACAAGCAAAAATAAACACTGGTTGGCATATGCATAGAAGTTAGGTACGATATATAGTGCGAAAAAACATACTATAAATAGACAAAACATTGATCACAAATCATTGTGAGCTTCAAAAGCGCATGCGCGCATTTAAACATCCAAGATATATATTTCTCAAAGTTTGTACACCGGTCTATCATATTGTAGCGACCCACGGATTGGTCGCGTGTTAACTCGCGCTGTTGGCGCAAAGGATTGTGGGTGGCGCAATTCACATACTTGTTTCATGTTTGGTTAATGTTGTATGCATGTTTGAGTTGAGTGTTGTTGTTCTGTCAATTAGGTTTGTCAGTGGATGATGTATGGATATTAGTAACTATAAGTTATCGTTGTTGCCATAACTGTGAATTGTATGTGAGTTAATGACTTGTTGTTGGCATTCACATGTGATTGGTGGTGTAGTAATAAAACCTGTAGTCGAGCGGTGTATGGGACACAGGATAAAAAGGTCTTCTTCTCTGCGTCCGATTATTACGCATCCACTCCAATATAGACCCCTAGCGCCATCGTTACATTGGTGTCAGAAGTGGGATGGCGCAACCACGCAGGATGGAGGAAGAAATCGCAGATCTTGAAGAGACCATTAAGAGGACTCAGCTACACCTGGAGAAACGTAGGCTGAAGATGGAGCGTTCCAGGGCAAGAACGTCGTCCCACGCTGATGGGTCCAGTGTGCCACGGCCTTGTCGCCCCCTAGAGGCCGGGAGTGGAACCACAGAACACACAGCCATAGCTGTGGACATCCAACCTGACCTACCTGGGGCGTCCCCACAGGTGGATGTTGGGGCCATCCTGCCCCGTTCCACTGCCATGCCAAGAACACCAGCGAAGGTGCCCAAGTTCAATGGAGAGACGCTCCTGGAGCCATATCTTGCCCAGTTCCAGTTGGCAGTGTGGCATGGTGGTTGGAGCAGCGAGGAAGCCGCCACTCATCTTGCCCTGGCGCTGGAGGGAAATGCGCTGCAGGTGCTCCTGGATCTGACCCCGGGAGAACAGCGGAACCTGGAGACCTTGACCGGGGCCTTGGAGAGGCGGTTCGGGCAGCCACCATTCCCTGACCAGAGTAGGGACAGGCTAGCCAGCTGTCGCCGCCAGGAGGGAGGGAGTTTGGGCGCTTTCGCCGCAGATATCCAGCTCTACGCCCGCCATGGCTATCCAATGTTCGACGCCGCTGCAAGAGGGGAGCTGGCTCTCCATGCATTCCTCAAGGGGCTTATGCCAGAGCAGCTACGCCAGCATGTGCGTCTCACCATGCCCAGAACCCTGGAGGGGGCTCTTCAAGAAGCGGTACGGGCAGAGGCGGTGCTCTGCACTCAGGCTGCCCCACGGCTGTCCCTTCCACACGTCCGGGCCATCGACTGTGAGGGTGAGGAGGCCGAGCCAGTTTGTCAGGTGCAGTTTCAGCGGCGGCCAGCCCCAGCTGGGAACCGTCGACCTCGATCCACTCTTCGGTGCTATCGTTGTGACGAACCTGGTCACATTGCCCGTGACTGCCCAGCACCAGCACCAGTCTCCAGAGCACCACAGCAGACGGGAAACGACGGGGGGGTGGCGCAGTGAGGGGCCCGCCACCCCAATCGTTGGCCCCTCCCTTAAGCCAAGAACTGTTGATTGGTCGTGTAGGCAACACTAAGGGACTGTATTTGGACTGCTGGCTTGATGGCCAACCCTGCCAAGCTCTAGTAGACACGGGGTCTACCGTCTCACTGGTGCGTCCTGGCGTCCTTCCAGGAACCATGGGGACGCTCTCCGGCGCATGGGCAAAGTCAGACACGAACCTGGTGACGGTGACAGGGGAGAAGGCTGCTACAAAGGGGAAGAAGCATCTGCGGATCCAGGCTGGGAACCAGGAGGCGGAGCACGAGTTCTGGCTTGCCAATATTCAGGACTCGTGCATTATCGGCCTGGACCTGTTGTCCCGTTGGGGTGCCTATGTTGATGTCCTGAGGGCAGCCATCACCCTTGGTGGGGAGACTGTGGCGCTCCAGGCCGGCCAGGACAAGAACACAAAGGTCAGAGACCAGCAAGCCAGCTGCCAAACAGCTGCCACCAGCGACTCCATGCCAGGTCAGCCTACCAACCATACATCGGCGGAGACGTCTGAGGCGGTGAGGGAACTCTGCCGCCGCAGCAGTGATGGCCTTGACCAACAGCAGTGCGGCCAGTTGAGGCACCTCCTAGAGGACTATGCAGATATCTTTGCAGCAAAGGATGAGGACTGTAGGCGGACGGGGTTGGTTCAGCATTCCATTGACACCGGTACCGCCCAACCCATCCGCCTGCGGCCTCACCGGCTGGCCCTCGGCAAGCGACAGGTGGCAGAAGACAAAGTTAGGGAGATGGCTGCTGCTGGGGTAATTGAGCCCTCTGACAGTCCGTGGGCCGCACCAGCTGTCCTGGTTCGAAAAAAGAATGACAGCTGGCGGTTCTGCGTGGACTATCGACGTCTCAACGCGGTGACCAAGAAGGACTCTTACCCCCTCCCTCGCATAGATGACGCCCTCGACCATATCACAGGCTCCAGCTGGTTCAGTTCCCTTGATCTGCGTAGTGGCTACTGGCAGGTGGAGTTGGCCCCTGACGCACGACCAAAGACTGCCTTTACCATTGGACAGGGACTGTGGCAGTTTCGTGTTATGCCGTTTGGACTCTGTAATGCACCAGCGACGTTCGAACGGCTGATGGAGAGGGTACTGGCTGAAATACCACGGAGTCGTTGTGTGGTATACCTGGATGACCTGCTGGTGCATGCCAGCGACTTTGACCGAGCCCTGGGTAACCTGCAAGAGGTCTTTGAAGCCATTCGTCAGGCTGGGTTGCGGTTGAACCCTGCCAAGTGTCGCCTGCTGACAAGAGAAACGCAGTTCTTGGGCCATGTGGTCAGCGCGCACGGGGTAGCTACCGACCCCGCTAAGGTGGCCGCAGTCCAGAATTGGCCACCCCCTGCCAACGTCACCGAACTGCGGAGCTTCTTGGGCCTGGCGTCCTATTACCGGCGTTTCGTCCGGGGCTTCGCCACGATTGCCAAACCCCTCCATCGACTGACTGACAAGGGACAGCCCTTTGACTGGGACGACGTGTGTGCCGGAGCCTTCACCCAGCTAAAAACTGACCTTACCGAGGCTCCCATTTTGGCCTACCCAGATGCGGAACAGCCCTTCATCGTGGACACTGATGCCAGCAACGTGGGAGTTGGCGCCGTACTGTCCCAGAGTGTTGGAGGGGTGGAGCGCGCAGTAGCCTACTTTAGCCGCACTCTGAACCGAGCTGAAAGGAACTACTGTGTGACCCGGCGTGAGCTGCTGGCAGTGGTCCTGGCACTGCGACAATTCCGGCCGTACCTGCATGGCAGCCATTTCCTTGTGCGCACCGATCATGCTTCCCTTACCTGGCTGTTGAACTTTAAGAACCCGGAGGGCCAGGTGGCTCGCTGGCTGGAGGCCCTACAGGAGTATGACTTCGAGATCCAGCATCGACCAGGGCGGTTGCATGCTAATGCTGATGCCCTCTCCCGCCGCCCCTGTGCAGTCTTGGAATGTCGGTATTGCCAACGACAAGAGGAGCGGGACCAACCACTGACGGTGGCAGCCATTCAGACAGCTGACTGCGAGGGGAGTTCTCCATGGACCTCCGCTCAGCTGCAACAATGCCAGGAGGCCGATGCAACCTTGGCGGTGGTAATCAACTGGCTGGCGACGGGGCGGCGTCCCGAATGGACAGAAGTGTCTGCCCACGGACCGGAGGTTAAGGCTTACCAATCACAGTGGGGCAACTTGGAGCTCCATGACGGGCTGGTGCACCGGAGGTGGAAAGCTCCTGGCCGGGGAAGCGACCTCCTACAGCTGCTGGTACCCCGTGAACTCCGCCAACAGGTCCTTCAGACCGTCCATGGCTCGGTGGGGGCGGGGCACTACGGCATCGCCAAGACCCTCCGCCGCCTCAGGGGCCGATTCTATTGGCCAGGTTGTCGACGGGACGTGGAGCTGTATGTGCACTGCTGTGACCTTTGCACTGCTAAGAAAGGGCCAACGCAGCGCTCCCATGCCCCATTGCAGCAGTACCTGGTGGGGGCTCCGATGGAGCGAGTAGCGGTGGACATACTTGGGCCCTTTCCAGCGACTGATTCCGGCAACCGCTACGTCCTCGTGGCCATGGATTATTTCACCAAATGGCCGGAGGCATACGCGGTGCCGGATCAGAGTGCCACCACAACTGCGGAAAGGCTGGTAGAGGAGATGTTTGCCCGCTTCGGGGTCCCTGCGGAACTCCATAGTGACCAGGGGCGGAACTTCGAGTCCCAGGTCTTTAGCGAGGTCTGCCGACGGCTGGGAGTATCCAAGACGAGGACGACACCTCTCCACCCTCAGAGCGATGGGCTGGTGGAGCGGTTCAACCGCACCCTGGCTACCCAGCTCGCCATCCTGACCAGCCAACATCAGCGGGACTGGGATCGCCACCTGCCCCTGGTCCTGTGGTCGTACCGGACGGCCGTCCAAGAGTCCAGCCAGTGCACACCAGCTGCCCTCATGTTTGGGCGGGAATTACGGACACCGGTGGACTTGGTTTTCGGGACCCCGCCCGAGCCGGAGATTGCTGGAGGAAAGGAGATGGATTACTACCGGAGGTTGATAGATCGCCTCCAAGTAGTCCATGAGTACGCTCGTCAGGCCCAGGCTAACTCTGGGGTGCGGCAGAAAAGAGCCTACGACACCCGGTGTCGGAAGCTGACCTTCAAGCCCAGTGACAAGGTCTGGGTGTATTGCCCTACTCGTAAGAAGGGGGTGTCACCCAAGCTATGCAGTCACTGGCAGGGGCCTAGTGAGGTTATGGAACGGGTTTCTGAGGTGGTGTATCGGGTGCGCATGCCTGGTCGGGGGCGTGTGGTGGTGCTGCACCAGGACAGACTATCACCATATCGCCCGCTTGCTCCAGAGACGGGTGGAGCAGAGAACGACACCAGCGGCACCATTCCCACTGGACAATGTAACCCCCCCCCTATGGCACCTTCTGCCAGTCCCAGGAGGCCAACTCGGCGGCGGTTACGGCCAGGACACTTAAGAGACTACCTGTTGGGTGATGGGGTTGTCGGGGACGACTGACCCCTCAGGTGGGGGCTATGTAGCGACCCACGGATTGGTCGCGTGTTAACTTGCGCTGTTGGCGCAAAGGATTGTGGGTGGCGCAATTCACATACTTGTTTCATGTTTGGTTAATGTTGTATGCATGTTTGAGTTGAGTGTTGTTGTTCTGTCAATTAGGTTTGTCAGTGGATGATGTATGGATATTAGTAACTATAAGTTATCGTTGTTGCCATAACTGTGAATTGTATGTGAGTTAATGACTTGTTGTTGGCATTCACATGTGATTGGTGGTGTAGTAATAAAACCTGTAGTCGAGCGGTGTATGGGACACAGGATAAAAAGGTCTTCTTCTCTGCGTCCGATTATTACGCATCCACTCCAATATAGACCCCTAGCGCCATCGTTACAATATTCTGGTTGGGAACGCTAAAAGCCTCATATCCTTCATTCACGGAATGTAGCTGCTAAAAGTCAGTTCAGATCACTGGGTTTAGAAATCCTCAGAGGAGACCTTTTATGCGCACAATCGTGAGCTGCATGCGTTTATCAGGACCTAAAAACGAGCAATTTGGGCTGATGTTTAGAGTTTACAGTTAAATCAGTAACCTGAGGATGGCATGTGTGGATGTTAATTTCAGAGAGATCTAATTTAAGCGAGATTTTATTTTATCAGTGAGCAGCTGCAGTTTACAGTACAACACATTTGCTAATTGGCTATATCCCTTGCCTAATCCAAAGTGAATGCTAATACGCTCAGTGTGTTTTAGAACTTCACTTTCAAGAGATTATCAGCGGGTTATCTGGACAGAATTGAACTTGGACGTGGAAATAAACGTACTTCTTATGGAAAATCTTAATTATGCCACGGTATACTAGTTACTGCACGGGTGTACGATTTAAAGGGAAACATACACTTCATCATCATATTATTATTATTATTATTACATGACGGCATGGCAACCCATAATATTAAGAGTGCCTGCTGTACATCAGTTCATAAAAATTGGGCAGAATAGTTCATTTAACATTAATAGATTACATTTTTACGAACGGTAATACGCCCATCTCATTATATCATTCTAAGATGCCGTGATGTGAAACGGCATAAAAAAATGTCTTACCATATTGACTCCAAAAGCACAGAAATCCTACTCGGACTGCCCCAGACGCCACGGACACCGACTGGCACTGCCGCTCTAGAGCATATTCACACAAGCACATCAGCCCTCGACCGCCCCCTGCCACTATAGCAAATTACGTCGAGGTGGAGAGGAGAAATATAGTCACAGTAGATGTGCACCCGTGTAGTCTAAAAAACACTTGACTAGTTACCTATGGAGCCGTTTTACAGCAAGAAGTAACGATGGACCATATTTGCGCGTACAGCAAAGCGCAACTTTCATTTCTCTCAGATCCGCCCCACCCCCCAGTCGAAATAACTGGTAGTGACGTTTGGAGGGGTAATCTTATTACACTGGGCAGTAGAGTTGAAGCCGGGTAAATCTCCACGCTGACCCCTCCTTCTAACTCTTCTCTGTGGCACGAATTTGGAAAAGCACCTGTCCGAGGCGGGCACAGTAACGGGCAAAAAATAGGAGGGAAAGAGAAATGTAGCTTACTGTCTGAAACGCATTTTGCCAAATTGCCAATTACAAACTGCGTATATTTCTGAAAATAATTCAGAAATATAAACGATATAATAGAAGCAAAGGTTTAGTCTGAATGGAGCCATCTACCTGTTCATAGTAGCATTGGCATACTACAGTTCCTTCTTCATTTCTGATCATAGTGTGGTATAGGGTCTGCGAGCACCTTGTGCAAAAGGCCTAATGCATACAAGATTTACAGTACAGCAGGCTTATTCACGCACAAAATACTACCATCCCATCTAACACTCTAAAACGTTTAGCCATCAAAATGAGGATAATGACAAGTTAAGTGTGACTGTAGAGGCTACCATGGCTAGTCCAATGCCATACTTCTGCTGGTAAATTTGTCAGTCAAAAAAGCCACTATTGTCAGATGTCAGTTAATTCAGAATTTGCTTTGCATCAGCACTGGGAGAGACAATACATATTTGAGATTCCAATGATCTTGTACTTTGTTCCAAACATTCTCTAGCAAACCCAGTATGTGCTCCAACTGGACAGTTTGGTGTCAACTGAGCCAATTTTTTTCCAATTGCTCAACATTTCTATGCCAAAACTTAACACAGGAAACAGCGGTGTAATTGGCATTCGTCTGCCTCCCCTCAGCACAAGTGCTAATCCAGGTTAAGTCATCAAAACCTCCACTTGGCCTGCCTTGTTTTTGATATCAAGCAGGCTTTGTGTGAAAGCCCTCTAATAATCAGACTTGTCAGTGTGCTAATTCTTCCCTCCTCTTGTCTCCTGTCTTTGTGCTGGGAAAGCAGATCAGAGGTCATGCAGGAGTGCACAATCTCCACTAGGAGGATTATTACCTGTATGTTGCTCCAGGGAAGAGTAATAAAGTCTTCGTATAGGAGCAGTGACGCTAATAAACCTTTCATAATAAGCATTCAAACGGACACAGTGGAATCCATTGAAACTGACGTGTGTGGGTGTGTGTTTGAGAAAGAGAGTTAGGCATTGAACCTTATATTTTGGAGACACTTGAGTATGTGTTCGAGAGCAAGAAAAAGAAACAAAGAGAGAGACAATGAAAGGGAGACAAAGAAAGAGAAAGAGAGAGAGAGAAATGTTCACCCTGTAATCTTGTCTGCATCTCAGATGGATAATTCTATGCTATTCTGCAGCAGCTGTAATGCTCCAAAGCAATAGTCCCAAAATCAAGTGGATGTTCCAAGATCCCATATTAACCTAGACTCATTAAATGTACTTGCTGTTTACATTGGTTAAGTGCAAAGAGAAAAAAAAAAGTATTAAGTCAATGAATGCTTTGTCAAGACTTGTTCGTTTGACTTTGAGCAGTGCTTCGTTCTTCCTAGGATTTTGTGCCATTGCATTTACCATGTCTCTTTTCTAGCAGACGTGGCCTCCGGGATTATATCTAATGTAAACTGTCTGGCTGTCTTCAATTGAGGGGTTCAGTCACAAAGCATGCCAAACATTTGTGAGACGATAATTTATATTAGTTATGTTTCATTAATAAAGTGCTGTCAGACATTTCCTTCAAGGTCCACAAAGTGAATCTGCCCAACTTCATACAGTCTCTGTCGGTAATTGTCTAATTACTCTCCATAAATGACTTCCTTTCTCACATCTGTAGAGGCTATGGATCAGTAGTAACGCTCGTGTTTTTGGGAGACTGTTGTTTTATTGCAACTTGCCGACCCATAAAATTGCTTTCAGGTCATTAAAATGTGCGCGTCTCACTTGATGTTTCCCAATTCCGATTGGATGTGTTCAAGACTGGGATAAATACCGCAGGGTAATTGGTTGTGTGCCATCTGCAGTATTCATCACAGGACACACTTTCGGCTTATTTCAGCCGTGTAGGAATCACGTATGTGTGAGGCAGCACTGATGCTATGGAAGGGAAGTTCAAGCGCTGACGACTCTCCCTACTGATTTGAGAATTAGCTCGCTAGCCCGTGCTCCTCCCATCTCTCCCAAAATCAATCAGACAATAAATGATTCAGAGGCCTGTTCCTAAGGAAAGGAAGGGCTCCGGCTAACATGAGAGGAGAATTAATAGCACTCTTCGTCTCCAACATGTCTGCACATCCATAAGGTTACACAGCATACAGTCAAGCCAATACATGCCACTCCACCAATCAGCTCCCACGAGTCCAGCTGACTCTTCAGGCAGAAAAAAAAGAGGGAAAAAAGAATGATTGAGAAGATACAGGCTGTGAAAAAACATACAGTTCATCTTGAATATTGTTTTCTGCGTAGGACAAATTGAACGATTCCTCTTGTTGAAGCATCATTTCCGAGGACTATTTCATGTGCTGAGCTATTCAGCCCTGAAATTCTCTTCCTGGGAGATCCCTGCAGGGCCAGCCCCAGGGAACACACACACATATGGCCAGCCGCTAAACATCTGAGAACTCAAATCTAGGCGCACGATTGAAAACCGTTTTCTACGATGGTTATCTGAAAGAACAAAACACATCAGATGGTGTTGTTTCGGAACAGCTTGTTCAATTTTATTTACTTTGAAATATGCTGCTAGAAATAATTGATATATTAACACAAGGTCTCAATCTTCACATTTTTCATATTTTTTCTCTCCCTCTCCAGTAAACAGTAAACAAGATATTACACTGGAGCGCAGCTTGCTTTCTCTGACAAGCAGTAAAAATCGATATCCAAGCAAAGGTGTGAATGCGTCACGCCTTCCTATGTTGTCACACACAGTATCGTATGTTTCACACATATGGATGAAAAACTGTGAAAAGGTTTGTTGGACACGCACACACACAAACACACTGAGGGAGCTGTCTATGGTGCTGGAAAATGTGGGTGCACTGTAGTTTAGATTATGTAGTGCAAGTCAATGGTGGAACTGTCCATGGTGCTGAAGATATTGTGCTAGGCAGCTTCAGTGGTGTGCTATTTACCATGATGAACATACCTTACTGCTGACCTTTTGGAGCTCAGTGTTGTTTTTTTAACTTGAATTATGCTTCCTGACAGATGAGTCTGCCTTGATGAGTATCAATGGAAACAACTGAAAGGAATATGAATGTAAATTAATGTAACGCATTTTTATTAGTGGGAAGTAAGCTTGTCATTTTAATGGCACTTCATGAAGGCAATACAAAAAAATAAAATGGAATATTGAAAAATCGGATCAATGTTTATTTTTCTATGTGAAACAGAGGAAGGGCAATGCGAGTGCATGGTTTGTTTTTGAATGGCTGAATTGACTAAAAGTGGATTCAAATGGCCCCAGTTTGAAGTATGAGCTACCCTTTCAGTTGCAACACAGAGCAAGTTGCAAGATATGCACACCCACACACAAACACACAGATATATATTTATAAGTGTGCACAACTCTGCATCAGGCTTTTGCTTCTCTGCATTCCACAGGGACTATAGAGTTCCATTGATTTCTGAGTCTACACACAACTAGTGTTGGTTAGCATTTGTGATGTTTGCATTATCCGAATTGAAATGATTTGCTAAAGCTATTACTATGGACATGTTGTGTTGGAATCTTCGATCCTGTGGTGTGCCAAGAGTGTTCCCCATCAGCCCCCACCACTAACTACCCTCCGAAAGTGCCGTGTGAGAAAAGGGAAAATGGTTTTGAACAAATGTGAATGCGGATGGTAGGTTGAGATAACAAAAGATTCCAATGCTGCTCAGAGTTTGGCACCAACTGCTGCTCTGATATTGAAAGGTCAAGAGTAAGAGAGAGAAAGGGAAGGAGGAAAGAAGAAGCGATAGAACGAGAGAGGTTTTGCCTAATAGCCTAATGGGGAGTCAGGTGGCTGGGTGGTGAGGGAGTCGGACTAGTAATCAGAAGGTTGCCGGATCGATTCCCCACCAAGCCAAAAATGAGGTTGTGTCCTTGGGCAAGGCACTTCACCCTACTTGCCTCGGGGGGAATGTCCCTGTACTTACTGTAAGTCGCTCTAGATAAGAGTGTCTGCTAAATGACTAAATGTAAATGTAATAGCAATAGCCTCTTCATCAGCCTGGTTACATTTTAAATACATGTTTTAATTACATTGTTAATTACATTAATACATAATTTGGGGGACAAGTTGAAGAGTCCTGAGAGGTAGAAGTGGATAATCATTAATGTCAGACAAAGGCCTGACGCTACACAGGCCTTCAACTAACAGGGCCCGGAAAAGTGAAGACTGCTGACTAAACAGTACACTCCCTGCAAACACCCCAGAATCAACTATAAGCTTTGAGAACTATAATGATGTGTTCATTCGAACGTACGGCACACAATTTGATTATTTTAACTGTTTTGTTTAATAAACCACCAGCAGGAGGAATGTGCAGTACAATGCAATCTGTCATCATTGGGAATGAGACCAGGCTGAGAGCTCTCAGTAGAAGCATGGGAAAAATTATTGTCCAAGTGAAAAGTGATGAGACAATACAATCGTTTATTTCTCCACGTAACCTCCCCCCAATCTCTATGATGTAACTCACAGTCACACAATTCCACCTCATCTTTTTACTCTATATTGTGGTTTTTTGTGTGCTGTGTTTTACTCTACACAGCTACACAAACCAGAGCTCAATCCAACTCAGCTAGAGATGTGTGAAGCAGCATGATCGACTGGGTGATCACCTCTCTCTAATCTGACCCAGTGGTCTGGGACAATGTGAGAACAGGCGTTAATGGACTGTCTTGGCCGAGGGTTGATCACAGGCATGACTGGCCGAGTCTGATAATTGGAACACATGGGGACCTGGATGCCAAGCCAGATCTGGGACTGGGACTCCCAGAAGCTGCGGCCTCTAATGAAAATGTTCTCTGTCTCTGTTTTCTCCCCTCCCCTCCTTTTCCTTTCTGAAGAGTCACTCTTCAGCACCTTGCTAAGGTGGGGGTTGCGACTAGCTAGCTCTTTGACAGCTACCACAGGTTATTACTTTTATGACCAGGGGCAGGGAGCTCTCAGGAGACTCTATTAGCACTTTGGAGAGTCGTTGACTTTCCTAACAGGTGACTGGCCTCCAACTTGCACACTAAAGATAGAACTCACGTTGTGCCCCTGCTAGTTTGTAAAGCCCAGATTCTGAATACTGAATGATTTTCTTTCTGCTCTCGATTGCATCAGCCATGATTAGATCAAACTTCAGACAATGCCTTAATAATATATTTTTTTACATTGGATTTAGAAAGCTTGATTTTGTAATGCACAAACGTTGACCAAACACCACAACTAACAAAGAATAAATAGCTTCACAAGACACAGTTTTCTCAATCCCACCAGTCTACGCATGGAATCCCAACCAAGAATATGAAATTGGACCATCACGCCGCAATATCGAACTCTCTGCAGGAGCACTTGATGAAAGTGTCTTGTCAACTTTGAAGTACTGTATGAGTGCAAGAACCCGTGGGTCCATGTTGAGAAAATGACCAGATTGTGCGATGATGCTCCGTAATGCTACAAGGCAGCACACAGAGCAAATATTTCATCCCCTCTTTGTGCCACTTTTGATGTCTGGGAAAGAACAAGAGCTTCATTCTTCTCGGCCACCGAGGGACTGAGGGGCACACATCCATCTATGGTGGTCTATTCCCAATAGAGGCACTCATAAACAAACACACATGTAGGGATTTGTTGGGCCTAAAAAAAACACTGACCATAGAATCCATGTAACAGCCCAGGGGGTTTCTGAATGCTATTTGATTCCAAAAGGTTATGCTTCACTCTCTGTGCCTCTCTGTATACAAACAAGCTCATTCACACTAACAAGCATGGCAGGAGGCAACAACTCTCTTCCCCCATCCTATCACTCTCTCCTTTCATCTCTCTTCTACCCGCCTGCCCTTCATCTCTCTCTGTCTTTCTGTCTCTCTGTCTTTCTGTCTCTCTGTCTCTCTCTGTCTCTCTCTGTCTCTCTCTGTCTCTCTCTCTCTCTTTCTCTCTCTCCCCCCTTTCTCTCTCTCTCTTTTTCACCTGTACACAATTGGACTCTATCTTCCTTTCGCATTCCTTCCTTTGACTCATTTCCTTGTGTGTGTTATTGTATAAGATCCAGGAGATGGAGTAGGAAATACTGCTGGGCTGAGCAAGGCCGAGGCTGGAACTGATACGATGTAAAGATGGAGTCAAGATAGGGTTAAGATTGGGCTAAGATAAGGCAATGCAGGAACGCACAGTGGCGAACACACTTGACTTGTTTGTACTGCCTGCAAACTTACAGTTATCTTCACAGCTGCCGTGCACCTCTCACTGTTCCCGTCAGTATTGGGTGAAGGAGAGTAAATACGGTCTTGGAATAAAAGATAATCACACAAACCAGAGAAAACAAGACATCCAGACAGACTGGAGCATTTAGCAATCTGACAGTGCATGCAGGTGTGCTTGTGTGTGTGTCTGTGTACGTCTGCATGAGTAATGTGTGAGGTATCCAAAAGGTCTTTCAAAACGTCCGTCGCACACGCTATTCAGGCGGCGGGGAGTGATGGAGATTGGAGCTGAAGGTTGTTGACCGGGTCCATCTTCCACAGCTCTTACCCTCATCCCTCTGTAAGGCTGAGCCGCAGACAGCTGAGTGAGGAGTGATCGGCTGCAGTACAACCTGGCCCTTATCACAATCTCCTGGTCCCCCCTGGGCCCTCACAATGTACCTCCAGTCTCTGACCTGTCAAACACTGCTGTGTCACTGGTACTTTGACTTGATCTGAGTTACGCTGAGGCCTCCTGGCAAGAGGAGAAGCACGCAAACACACTTACGCACACTCCCGCATAACCACATACTATGCACACGCGCACACACAGGGAAACATTCACGCGTCCTCAGAACAGGACGCGGGAGTGTTTTACTTGTACGCGCACACACAGAGCCAAACACACCACCTTAACCATACACACACATACATTACTACCTTCTCCCTAATGACATGTAATTACAGGTAACATGAATCACTATTTCATATGGTGTGGTGTTTCTTAACGTACTTAGCAGCCAACCTCATGTCTTATTTACCAATCCTCCTCTGTGCGGATGTTCCAGCTCCTCTCCTTTATGAGATTCATATCTCAACTAGAATGTTCTTGTCGCTATGACATTGGAACACCTCCTGTCCAAATAACACTGAACGGAGATGAATCGAATTATGTTAAGCAGAAGCATGGTCAGAATGGGAAGAGAAGGCTAGGTGACCTTCACACCAAACACACACAAGGTGATTATTCTAGACAACTTCATTGCTCTGTGCCACGCATGTTTGTGTGTATGTGTGTGTGTGTCTCTCCCCTTGTATGTGTGTGTGCCCTCGCGTCAGTGTGTATGCGCACACTGGTGCGTGTGCGCGCTCCCATGTGATCCCATTTGAGTTGTCAGAACGCCTTACCAACCTCAGCAAAGTCTGCCTCGATTGAAGCTAATTCCGGGTGAACTGTAAGTGTGAAACTCAAAGGCCAGGCAACAAAGGAGAGCTGTCAGACAGCACGTGGTGCCCGCCGAGTCCCAGGCTGTTGTTGATGCTCTACCTACCGAAAAACTCCCATGTGAAACCTGAAGTGAAGGAGACAAGGATAAAACAGGAGGCCGACCCAGACATCTCATTAAGGTACTGCTGCCACCGGCGAGCCTTGACCATGCCGTGATTACAGCTGCATCGGAAACACACGGATACAGCCCTGGACATGGGCTCGTCTACAAGTCCTTTGTGTGTGTCTGTCTGTCTGTGTGTGTGTGTGTGTGTGTCTGTGTGGTAAGGAATATGTACTGCCTCCTCCATACCAGCCAACCCTGTCTGATTGTTTTTTTGGATAATCACATCCTGACCTCTGACTAGTTCCCTTAGCCAGCCTCTCTGCTGCTGAAACATAACACGATCTAACATCTAAGCTGCAAGGGGGCAAATACATAGCAAATACAATGCTCTTCATTTTGTGACAGATTTCTCCCAAGGCTCCACTCTGCTGAGCAGCAGCCACATCTTTCATATTAACCCCTGGCCCTCCCACTGGCACACATCCCTGTCCTCCAACCTCACGGTGTCCGGGCCTCTAACTGACCGCAAATGCCCTTTGAAACTAATGGTACACTGTGCAGAATTCTGTCTCTGCCCCCCCACCATCCACCGCCTCTTCCCGGCCTCTCCTCCCTCTCTCTCTCTCTCTCTCTCTCTCTCTCTCTGCTCTCGCTTGTCCCGGATCTCCTCTACTTGAGTACATGCCTTACTTTCTGCACCAGCAACTCTAATCTATCGCACTCTCCCCGCCTACCTCTACCCTTCTTTCAGACGGAGTCTGTCAGTCGGACACTAGAGCAGTCTGTGTGTGTGTGTGTTATGCCCATGCTGACTAAGCAGGGTGTGTGTTTGGCTCAGACAAGCTTTCTGAAGTCAGTCAGCGGATCTAAGAGACCACAAAGCCCGAGTGGATGAACCCAGCTCTGTGATTTGACAGTGAGTGTGGTCTGGACATAAAAGCCCACACTACTTAACGTATCTTACAGCGCAAGCTCTGTGCATAGCCAAATCAATAGATGAGAATGCTAAACGCAGATCAAAAGACGCTTGACCAATCAATGTGCTTACTGACTATCTATGTACAATGTTAGGGATTAGGATTTAATCCATTTATCAGGAACAGGCCAAAACCCAGGGCCTCTGGTACACATCTGCTGGTTCAGGAGGGCATGCACCTGCTCTGGTTTGGGGGAAACCTCTTAAGAAGGATAAGACCTTCTTAAGACCTCAAATATTTACCATGTGGACCCTCGACAAGCAATTTTATGATAGCAAGTGAGTTTCACGAGACAGAGTGCAGTGGTAAATGTCTTGGTGAATCATCTGAGGGACATAAATAAATCAGAGCAAAGCAACGTAAGGCCCACTTTAAAGCTCCATCAGCCACTCTGTCTTGACTGCCAGCATGGTCACTCAGACCCGACCGTGTAGTACAGTATACTGGAACACATACAAACATGCACATACATACAAACATGCACATACAGACAGACAGACAGACAGACAGACAGACAGACAGACAGACAGACAGACAGACAGACATACATACATACATACACAAGCATAAAGACGTGTACAAACACAAATACTGACACGCTATAGCCCTCAGTAGAAACAGCACTGTCTGAAATGAAAGGACGGACAGCTTACCTGAGATGGGTTTCTGTGGTTGCACGGCATGCCTCTTCCTCCTGCGAGACAGATCACACCTAGAGGATGCAAAACATATGTGAAGCATTACAACGACTCCGTGACGGAGTCAGTCTACAAAGGACACACCAGCACTACTCATGTCACAACGACAGCAATCGTTGGTGAAGATCTCGACTATTATAGGTGGTCGAAGAAATCTATCAGGGCCAGGAAGGGTCGAGTGTCCTTTGATCATAATCCCCGACCAGCCACTGGGGCCCTTCCTCTCCAACAGGAATCTTAATGAACATTCAGAGTTTATTATGGGGGAGTGGAGTTAAGGAGTCCTTCACACACTCCCTTAGCAACAATAGAATACCTCTGGGACCTGTTCACCCGCGCGCAGCAATCACACAAATTAACAAATCATTAGGAGTGGGAAACGTTGGAGGCACGCTGAGTGCCTTAAGTAAACTCTCCCTTGGTTCTCCTCGCACACCGATAAACAAACTCAACGGGGCTTTCAACAGACAAGCTTTGGTGGGTTTTACGGTAATAATATGCATTCATGAGTGTGCTGAGTGTTGATAGATACAAGGTCACGCTTATTGATTGTTGCTTGGCAGGGTTATCCTCATTTCTGAGAATCAACCTACTGTACTGTCAGTCAGTCATCAAACCCGGCACTTGGCATGGAGGTTGCATGCATTTGCATGAATTAACCGCACGGAGAGCACGCGTGTGTGATATCCACGTGAGAAAAAGACGAAAACAGAACACGCTCTAGGAGGTGAAAGGTTCAAAGCACGGAATAAATGAGCACACACCGTCCAACGATCATGTCATGCATACGTCTCTGTATTATGAGTGTGTGTGTGTGCGCATGATGGATCCCAGTGTAGCATTTGTACTGCGCTGCGTGTGTTTGTGAGGTTGACGGTGTGAAGTATGGCTTCTGGACCTGAGTGGGAGAGGATAAACACACATTGCAGTCGCTGGAGCAGTCTTCAGAAGCAGCCCCTGTCACACCTCACCTCCCACAGCACTCATTTAGCCCTTTCCTCTTCCACATTCTGTAATGGATAGCATTCATCATTTGCATGTGTCCATACGTGATTGTGTGTGTGTGTTTGTGAGCCTGATTGTGTATATGTGAGTGAGCGAGTGAATAAGAGAAAGATGGCGATAAGAGTCCGAAGCGGTGAGGGCGAGAGATGGAGAGAGTATTTACATATTCACTTATTTTTATTGACTTCACCGACACCAACGTATTGCCTTGAACTGTCTGCTCTCTACACCTTTGGCATGGCTCAGCGATCTTATGATTCACCCACGGTTTGTGCAACCCCACAATTGGCTTTTCATCTGCCAATGAAAGATTAGTTCAGTGGATTACAAGGGTGGGCACAGTTGATTAACCAAGCAGTGTGTGTGTGTGTTTCCTGGTAAAGTCTGTGGTGAAGATACTGTGAAGAAGGTGGTTGACTACAGTATGTCTGCTCTCTAGTCTACTGGATGCTTCTCTGCGGCAGGGTCCCCCATCCTCCCCTGCCAGGCCCGGAGGACATGTTTCTGCTGCACAAGGCACTTTCAGCACAAAGTCCCCTGAGTTCCAGATGGAATTTAGCCCTCTCATTGTTTTAAACATCAAAGGAACCAGGGAAGGCACAAGCAAACTAAGAAAGAGAGGGAAGGACAGAAAGGGAAGACAGTGGAAACAGATATAGAGAGTGAGAGTGAGAGTGAGAGTGAGAGTGAGAGTGAGAGTGAGAGTGAGAGTGAGAGTGAGAGTGAGAGTGAGAGTGAAAGTGAGAGTGAGACAGACAGAGAGAGAGTGTGTGAGAAAGAGAGAGAGAGAGAGAGAGAGAGAGAGAGAGAGAGAGAGAGAGAGAGAGAGAGAGAGAGAGAGAGAGAGAGAGAGTGCACTGACAGTGCCACTGGGATACTTATGTATCTAATGCACATGGCTGATTTAACATTTACTTTGAGAAAAAGCCTGTGGGACTTTACGTCCATAACACTATGAACGTTTTTCAACCAAAGGCGATGAAGATAAAAATTCCACACAGGTAAGCACAAACTCAATACAGTACTGTTCACAAATAAACATATCTGAATCAAGTGATTAAACACAGAGTGCAGTGTCACTACTGCAAAAGAACATCCTCTTGTCTCTGGTCTGGTCTGCAGTGTGTTCAGGTCGGCCTAAGATCTCAAGCTGAAGCCTTCTACATACCCTTAAAAGGCCTGCAGGCGATGACAGCAGCCATCGCAATAGTCCTTTAGCAACTGGAATGAAAAGAACACAAATAAAACACAGGCTTTCTTTTGGTAAAGACGTATTGAGTGTGTGCCTCCCCCTCTTCCAACCCCCGCATTAGCCTAAATGAACCATCAGAGTGTCTGTCAGCTATAACTGGGAGCTTGTTGTTAATCTGCATAGTGGAGAATGACACATCAGCACATGTCTTAACATCATTACAAACACTATGATTACGACATTTTCAATGCAATTAAAGGACACATCTTTTACATTTTCTCCTCACAAATCTATCTCGTGGGTTGATTACGACCCTTTTCCACTGTAATTTTGTTGTGTGGCAATGACAACAAGGAGATGTGTGTATTACACATATCCTCCGTCCACAGTAAACACAATCACATACGAGCGTATATTCTTCATTTTCAGCAGTCACAACAGGTGCTTCGGGTGTCAAACATCTAAGTTGAAAAGCTCAAAGAAATGCAAATAGGGAATTGAACGCCATACCCCAAAAAGACTCCGGCAGCAACAGAGCTCTAATCAAGGAATAAAATAAACTTGAATAAAAGACAGATGAGAAATAATTCCAATAATCTTTCCTAAGCTTTTTCTTGCGCATCTCTAAGCTTGAGGGATGTTTAAACAGTGGCACCACCTCGAACCCTTTTATCTTCGCTCTGCTACGGCAGATTGTTTGAGCAGCGAATATCAATTGTTGCATTATCCTGTCCATATTTGTCTTCCTTTAAAGGTTTGCTCAATCCCCTGCCTGCTTTGGAAGGCGAGCAGAGAGATCATAGCGGGCACCATTTGAATGCACTGTATGTGGAGCTCTGGAGCAACAGCCAGTATCATGTGCAATGTACTGTAATGCAACAGTTTTATAGGAAACTACAGATGCATCCAGGGGCTATTCTGGTTTATTTTGCACTTCTATTCAAATAAATATTTCATCACTTGTACACTCCATCTGATGTTCATCTGGAGTTGTTTGAACCCAGGAGTTAGTTTGCAATAATGCTAAGTGATTGAATCCAGGGGATTCATTCAACTCCAGTGAACAAGATTGATGTGGCTGCTGATGTTGCAATTCTTCAAATCTGATCATCCTTGTTTCCCTGGATTGAACTATATCTGGGACACACGTGAGGCCATGTCATGTCCTCGACATTTGACAATCAAGCATTCAGTCAAACACTGTGGATGATACTGTAAACTTTTTAGTTGTAAAAAGCGAGGCACAACACTGTAGAACAGGGAGAATGGGTGGCCTGTGACATCAAAAGGTAGAAAAACAAACCACAAAACATAAAAAAATAGCTTCTCTCTCGTCTCCTTTTATGAACATGGTTTTGAAACATTGTCATCTGCCTCCGACATTGAATGGTGTCCATTTTGCAAGGATATCCTGGTAAATAATAAGCGTCATAGTTTGTGTGTTTTAATGGATAGTAAAAGCTATTGATAAAATGTCTGCTCCATAAAAAGAAAAGAAAAGGTGAAAAAAAATAGAAAAGATAAATAGAAAAGGTGAGAGAGCGAGAGAGAGAAAATAAGCCACTGTTTATACTGTACTGCCATCCTCCACACTCAGACTGATGTAGATCCAGAGTGAGCCTTTGGGTGCAGTATGGTTTTATGGTGCTATTTTGGTGGGCACAAGGTGCTTCCATGTGGAGCATCAAGTTTCCCAGGGCTCTGCACCATACACACCTCACATGGAGAAAGTATGTATGGGCTACCACTGAGTTTGAACTCAAACTCTCCTTCTTGCAAAGCTCAGTCCACAGCCCAGGGGAGACATTAAGCCTGAGCCGTGGGAGGCTAGAGTTTCTCTCTGCTGTCTACAAGTGGAAATCAATAACAAGACTTCAGCAGCTTCGCACAAATAACAGCGTGGTACATGCCAGGATGGATGGATACATGATTTACCGGCGGACAATTTAATCATGCTCAAAATTATCTAATATTTCTAAGTGTTCTCTTTCATCTGTGCTTCGTAATCTGGAAGAGCAGGAGGTGAGCCCTGTTGCTAAAGTTACCTCTCATAATACTATAAATACTAAATATTTACCCGGAGAGGAAGAAGAAAAGAATGTCTAAAATTGTTTGCCAAATACTACTGATGTGGTTGTTTACTGTTTTGTGTTTTTACAGTCCAGCCTTACTAGTAAGTGTACTTGGTAAAGATAAAAATAAACTCCAGTTTTTTTTTTTACAAATGTAGATGTATCAGGGATTAAGGTAATGAATGTCAATAGCGAGATCATGATGACCAAGGGAATTCTTTTAACCCAGATGTTTCATTAATTGGCAAACCAGACACCATAATGAAATAACCACTGATCTACTATGTAATCTTAACAAGTAAAAATCCATTGCATAAATCAAATTTGAGAAAAATGTAATCTGAATTGCAGTTTGCCACCATTTTCCAGATGGAGGGAGCTGTGTGAAACAACAGGAGTGAGCAGCACTTCTAATCTCCAATTTGTGCAGATTTGCACACAGCACCATTTCATAGCTAAGTTAACTAGATCGCAACCCATGTGCATCTACGATTCAGGGTTCTTTCACATTTCTTTCCACCATGGCACTTTCGGAAATGTCAGTGTCATAACATGCTTTGATAAAGGCTAGGCCTGTTGTGCTGTTGCACAGATTCATGTTTTATTTTTTTCTGTTTGTAGCTAAAGCACTAAATGTCATCTTTCCGAGTAGGGAAAGGGTGTGTGTTTTAATCTCCTCCGGGCCTCTTGATGTAGCAAAACGCTTTGAAGACAAAGAAACAACCTTATTGCTGAGGAAGTGGAATTGAGAGGCTTTTAAAGCAGTTTTCCGGCAATTTAAAAGACGAGGAACATTTATTTTCCTTGAGACATGAGTAAAATTCTACAAGGATTAATTACCTAAGACTTCATCAACAGCTTCACACCAAAACACAAGCACACACGCAAAGACTTGATTTCACACTTTAAATGCAACAAAACACACTAAGGCTGCTACTATACATGGAGTATTGCATGCATTTGCAGCGCAATTCAAGCTCAGATTGGTCGTTTTACAGGGGAGTGCGCATTGCCTTGTGGGGATGTTTCGCAGCCAACTGGAGGTTGTCTGAGGTCCCTGCTCTATGCTGGCAGGCTGACAGCCTGAAGGAAACAGTGGGCAGCTGGGCCCGTACAGTCCATCCCTTGCTATGTTTGGTCCTGAACCTTTTAACTCTCAGCATCCCCCCCCAAAAAAAATAAATAAAATAAATGACATTCAACTCCGAATCTGCTTTTTAATTCTGGGAAGCCCCCACTTAAATTAATCGAGAGACTGATTCTAGATGTCCAATTCCTGCTTGCACATACAGGGAACACCACGGGAGGCTTTACTGTGTCAGACGGGGTTTGCACCGTCTTCACCTCTACCCAGCTAGGTAATAATGGAAGATGATGATCTTGTAATAGAGTGTATAATTCACTTCACAGTCTCACACCTGTGATTCACCCAGACAACCTACGCGAGTAGCTGGCGAGCTTCCGCTGTGATAACCTTTAGCACCCACCTCAAAGTCACTCACTCATGTGGTGCTCTCGCCCAGTGGATGAATGCAGAATCAAGACAAGACTGTGTTTTTAAAGGGCCTCGTTCCTATCCTGAGAACAGCAGCTGTACTTGCCAACTGGATTCTGGATTCAAATGACCATTTTTGTTCATAAATAGCCTGAGGGGCATCTGTTGTTACTGGAATTGTCTGGAGAATTAATGCTGGAGCTGCACCGTGGGAAATATTGACTTGGCCAAAAATGCATGTTTTGCCAAAAGGTTGGATTTGGTGTCAGTTCACATGAAATGGTTGGCTTTTCTATGACACGGATGCTGTATCCAGGACAGAGAAGGAAAGACAAAACAGAATAAACACAAAAGCATCCAGATTGCTCTCTGGCAGGGATTTGCATATTAATGCTTTGTTTTTGTTAGAATGTAATACCACTGCAATACATTTTATATGTCACATTACTAAACAAGAACTATGCAGACAAATTATCCACCCCAAGAGAGTATTTATTATTTGCTATTCCCAAGTTTAAAAAAAAATACTCAGCATTTCTGATCAATGACAAAGTGTTGATGTGTTTAATAATAGATAAACAGTAATGCATATGATAATGTACTTCAAATCAAATTTTGACATTAAAGTAAGGCACTTAACTAAAATGTTGGTATTCCCTAAACCCATTAGAGCCAGCAGTATGCTCTATTAACATGATAGAGAACAGAGCGAGTTGCATGACTTTCTGTCTCTGTCTCTCTAAGTCTCTCTCTCTGTCTCTATCTCTGTCTCTGTCTCTCTCTCTGTCTCTCTCTCTGTCTCTCTCTCTGTCTCTCTCTCTGTCTCTCTCTCTGTCTCTCTCTCTCTCTCTCTCTCTCTCTCTCTCTCTCTCTCTCTCTCTGTGTATATCATTCTCCTGGTTCCGTTAGGGACTGATGAAACAGGGATTTAACAGGACTTGAACACCATGACCCAAATATGCTTTCATCTGACATTTTAGGGAAACAAATCCCTTTGAAATTAAATTGATCATCTGCCTTTTCATATTATTCTTTTTAAAAACATGTTGATAATGCTGCCTGGCATTTTCTTTTATCAAAATTCCACATTCATGTTTCTTAACTGACACAGACTCACCAGAGCCAGCATGCAGTGGCATGTCAGTCCCGTGACTGAAATTGAATTCCTTGTTACAAAAGTATCAAGAGCCCAGAGTCCAATGGCTGAGATAGGATCAGATCAGAAAGATACACATGACACAGCTCGAGGCAGTTTCCACTTGGAGAGCCCACATTAGAACAAGGACAATTACATGTAATGGGAGCTTAGCCTAACTTGGGTGGATGAGACAAAGTGATCCTACCATATGCTACATGAATAGAAACTCTAATAAAGAGATGAGGGAGAGCATTGGCATTTACACTTTTTAATTGTGTTTTTATATCCAGTACCATTCATTGGTCAATAAAATGGTTTCTTTGGGAAAAGAGTAGGAATCATCCATAAATTAATGGTGTAGTCACTACAGCTGAGGAAGAAGTGACAGAGTCATTCATTTCATTCCTCTATTAAGGCGATCTTTTTTCAAACACTACGTTGATGATGGCTGTATTGTAACTAACCCCTGTCACAGCTAATCAATGCGTAGGAATATATTTCTTCCCAAGGGCTGTATCCCAGTGGGTATTAAAACCTTGAGGAGTTCGAAGGGCACACTTTATAACCTGAGCGCATCTCCTTTCACACAAAACCTCATAGGCTATGGCGGAGTTATTGTTTTACTGTGTTTTTATGCTAACTGACGTCTCAGATACAGAGGGTTTTGGAGAGCCAGATTTCCAACCCTGTGGCAAAAAGTGTTTCTCCTCACACATAGGGTGAAAAAGAAGAAAGAATCTCATTTTCTCTCTTGAATTGTATACCCCTGACTGGTGAGGCAATGGGCCTTGACCGTGTGCTTTTACACACCGTTGTCAACCTCCAGAATAATACTGCACTATAGTGGCTAGAGACATGAGATAGCAGAAACTCCAAAAAGACCTCATCCAAAGATATAAGTTACAGGATGTGTCACTCCCAAAGAACCACGTGTGGGCGGGAAAACCGAAATCTCTCTCTGCAGCAGGATGCAGACCTCTGCCTAGCGGAGCAAAGCCGGATAAGAAACTTCCGTCTTTCCCCCCATTTAATTGAGCCCAGTACATTAACTTCAAAGCAACACTGCAAAGTAATTCCAGGACTTTGCTTGAGCTCGTTTTCCCTAGCTGAAACCTTGTCCTCTTCATTACAGCCAGGCTCCTCCTCATCCCCTTTAGTCTGTCATGTTCAAACTGTGTCCTGTACTCAGCGCACAGCTGGATTAATGAAATATGTTGTATTCAGTGTCAAAATATGGAACATGGAGGATGGCAGTGTCTCTGGCACAATTACAGATGAGAAAAGAGAAAACATTAAAGAGAAGCTTTACCTTTAACTTTGCCTCGGCCACATCCTCTATGAGGCTCACATAAATACAGAGATTCAACCACACTTAAGTGCTAGGGCAGGAACAACAAGGGAAAGTAAAAATTGCACTGTAGCTTTACATGCAAAAAGCAGTCTATTTTATGTGCATTTAAAAAAGCTCTGCTTTCTTCAGATTTGACGACCAACAATCTCGAAGCTGTCAAAATTTGCTTGCGACCACACGTCTTTGAGGTAACCTAACATGCAGTTTATACAGTGAGTCTATGACATCCCAGGAGAGAGCAGGCCAGGTCGCCTCGTGGCCTGCTGGTGGGCAGCAACGATAACCTGGCTGCAGCTTGTTGACCAATCAGCACCCTCTACAAAAACGGAGCCGTCAGGCTCAGAGGGGAGGGGCGGGAGAGGCAGCCGCCTCAAGAGGCAGTGTGTGCCTGTCACCAGCATGAGTTGCGTGCCACACGTACAGGCCAGAGCGACCTACCTGGGTGGAGCGAGGCGCTGAGTACTTCTGTCTTCATGTTTGAACCCTGTTTCCTTTGTTAATTAAACGCACGTGTGCAAATTGACTATTTTCTGTCTTGTCTCCTGCCTCAGCCCTCTGACTCTCAGCGGATGTCACGACACACACATAACACCCCCACACACACACCAGTAGTGATCCAGGTATGAATCAATTCTAATACAATCTCTTAACCAATTCACAGTGTGCACACTGAGTAATGTCTGTTGTGGGGGTGGAACGGCACGGTGGAGAAACTAACAGAGTTGCCTTTATTCTAGTCAAGCTCCAGTTCACCAGACCCCATTCTGGACAGACTTCAAACAACTGCCTTACTCCACATTCACTCTTACTTAGTTCTTAGTCTATTTACTTTATCTATTCATCCACTCATCCATCCATCATCTATTCGTACCATATCTCTAGATCATAATGTTACTGGCTGGGTATAGGTCAGATGTAGAGCACGTAAAATATGTTTTCTTGTCTGGCCAGATTGTGATTTCACACACAGCATTTTTATTTTCAGAATGTGTGTATGTATGGTTGCGTACACCTATTTTTTTTGCATATACATGCTTTATGACGCCCCAGAAATGAAAAACAACATAAAAGGCACTTCTCAAGAAGCAAAAAGAAACGTATTCCTTAAATCAATTGTGTTTACATCTCAAGGACCCTGAGAGAAGGAGGGATGAGAGTCACAAATTGTCTCTGTCACCTGGAATGACCAAGCTTTATCCCTCCTCTCCTGAAAGTAAATTCAAGCCACTCTCAGCTGAGCACTACTTCTGCAGCAGATTGGTGTCCTCCTCTTTCCCACATTAAATGTCTACTGTATATATTTAGAACAACTTTATTTCCCTGTTCAGAGGGTAAAGTCCACCACTTGACTAACTACTGCACTAAATCTGTGTGTCCCTAGCCTTGGCTGTGTCAGTCCTTTCTCTATGCCTGGGGTAGAGAATTGGGGGTCAGGTAGGCAGCTGTGGGCTGGGACGAAACTGCAGGGTAGACTGGGCAGGTATGCAAGGATGATGGAGGGAAGGAAGACATTGATTCACTAAAGAGAAGAAAACTGAGACCTATGGAGAAAGACACTGAGTGGGACGGTGTATAATTCAGGTAGCAGCACACAGACTTGTGAATAAATACACATCAGAATCTGAATGAAGTTTTATCACCAAGGAATTTACTTTGGAGGGGCAGGTGCATAACGTAAACATATAAGAATCTTCAAAATCTATAGAGACTTTAATTTACTCTATAAAAAGAATGGCATTCAAAAGTATGACTGGGAAGATAAATTGCGGATTTAACCTGAAATACAGGCCCTTTCAGTGCAATGCAAACTTTTTCCACCATCCAATAGGTTTGCAAACATTTCAAATCTCAAGAGAGTTTGGTCCGTCAGGGTATTATCGTGCAGTGTTATGGATGTAGCCCTGGAGCTAGTGGGAATTTCACTGGCAGAACTGATTGAAAATCAGTGATTGCAATTTTCTGTGCTGCCACTCACGGTCATGCAGTCATTTCAAACAAAAAAACATATCTGTGTGTTCATGATGAGGTTTGTTCTAGGTGATTGGGCCGCTGCAGTAAACTTGCAGCGAGAGAGAGAGAGAGAGAGAGACAGAGAGAGAGAGAGAGAGAGAGAAGAGAGAGAGAGACAGAGACAGACAGAGAGACAGACAGACAGACAGACAGACAGACAGACAGACAGACAGACAGACAGACAGACAGACAGACAGACAGACAGACAGCAAGCTCCTCAGACTGCAGCTGATGTTAAGGAGCCTTCCTAGCCCCAGACGTCAAAGCTCTTCCTCCTTGCCACGGATGGGAGGTTACCCATCAGGAAGGTGTCGGCTGTGAGCCAGCTCCAGATATGTGGGCCATTCCTCTTGGCAAAACTACTGTACATCCCCCATAAGTCAATTCTCTTTGATGTCTCATGGACATCACCCATGTGGCCATTAATTGGTAGAATGAATAATGTAATTGATTACTTGGTTTATTTTTGACATCAGAGAGAAAGAGAATGGACAAATCAGACCATTTTCTATGAATAGACTATTGGCAAGGCACAATAGATAGGGGAACAGATGTTAAAACTGCTGACCGTGAGAATGAAAAATGGCTGTGTTATGAAAAATTAGAAAATGCTTACGAACATTAATGTCCAGGGGAGCTTGATGAATCATCTTAAAGAAACAATGAAAGTCAGTGGGAAGTCAAATGTGAGATTGTGCTTCTTATTTTTTAAGGTACGTTTTCTTACTGAGTGTAGGCCAGAGATTTGATCCAAATCACACGACAGGGAAACATTATAGAATTCCCTTTAACATTCTCTGTTCTCATGTTTGTAGTTAAACAACATCTAAAAGTTCAGATTTAGTTGTCATATTTCAGATTGCAAAGGTAAACAAAAAATACTGTCACAGCAATTTTGATAGAATTTGATGAAAAATGAATCCCAACCAAATAAATAGGAGAACATTGGAAAACACTATTTTGTAATGTTTAGACCATCTCCAATTCCATAGGACCTATAGGCCCAATCAATGACACTGATCTCGTCACAAACTCATTAGTATCTAACAAGGAGAACCGAAGTTTGAGAATTAGGGAGGATAGTATGAAAGAAATACATAGGATAGTATGAGAGAAATACATAGGATAGTATGAGAGAAATACATAGGATAGTATGAGAGAAATACATAGGATAGTATGAGAGAAATACATAGGATAGTATGAGAGAAATACATAGGATAGTATGAGAGAAATACACTGGCCATTCTGTCAGCAGGGGCTGAAGGATGTGTATTTTCTAAACAACTCGCATTAGATTCTAGTACAGCAGGTTTAATGTTGTGTATGTCCTGTGTGTGTAGCAGGTTCTGTGGTATGACAACATATTTGGTGCAAATGGTTTAGTTGCAGACAACTATATATGCTATTCAGAAGGAATGTGTTGTAATGTATTGTCCTGAAGCACATTTTTGTCACATATAACGGAATTATTAAAGAACTGTACAAATGTAGCATAGATGCTCAAGTATTAGTGCTCACGGAACATGTGGAGTGCCATATTTCAAAACGTGTGTTCTGTGAGACCCATTTCATATTTTGCCTTAATGACATATATGACTTCAGATTGTTCCACAGATGTACAGTATATTGCATTCATGGTCTCCTGCCTCTGTGGGGAAAAAAAGGGATTCACTTGATAGACAGAATTCCAAGAAAGTCATCAATAGGATCCCATCCAATAACCCAAAATCATACAGTCAAACAGTATAATAAGATGGTAATGATGGGACAGGAAGCCATGCAATTCACTCCAACAGCCTGCACACCAGTGCACTTGACTGCACTGCCACAGATAAATACTATACTGGAGTGTGAAATTAAAACAGGCACAAACGCTACCTGCTTCCACCTAGAAAGAGGGCGCTGGATGCTTATTGCTTACTTTGAGTGAGGTTTGATCTACTTGCTGGTGTGCTATTACTTGTTGCATTAGTTTCTTCCTTGAATAAATGCTAGTTTCCATTGGCATCCAATTGACAAATGTATTTTTTAGTGACACAAGCTTAGTGCATGCACACAAGCACACAATGATCCGGTGTTAACTGCATATCTTCTACCACTAACAATACTGAGTACTTTGTATTCAAGCTCTTTTCAGCTGCGTGAGAAAATATGAATTTGTTCCAAGGACGGATGCTGAAAAGAGATAGGGAATCAGTTGACACTTTCATACCATACAGACATTGACTGAAGGGCAAAGTTGAATAGACAGGGGGAAATGCAGTGTCCACTTAAACATGGATTCAAATGGCACAAAACTAAACATTAGTTAAATGATAAGAACATATCTCTGCACTTAGGCTAGGTGAGAGCACTCATAAAAACTCATTTAGTCACGCTGTATTAATCTGGTGTGAGTGCATTCTGTACCATCATTCCTTACATTCTAAGATTATTTTTGTATCAAATGGAATTTGGCTTATGGTTTTCTAAAGGAGGCTACAAATGAGGATTGATTCAGCCTACTGAGTCTCTCTTAGTGGCCTGCAAATCATAAATGGAATAATAAACACATTAAAACCTCTAACTGTATGTTTCACTTCACCTGTCATCAAAAAGGAAAAGGAAATTATTCCAGCAAGATCAAAACTTCTATTCTAATGCAATAAAGTTCTGAACTCAGAGGAATGTGGTAGAGTTAATAGATGAGTATCTGCCATGTGTTCACACAGGATTTTTCATATTCATATCAAGTTCCATTTCCATTAATTTCCCAGAGTATTGCCGTTTCCACAGGGAGATAACTTGCATTCAATCATCCTCTCTCCTTCACGGTTCGGTAAAGGCCTCAAACACTGACATTCTATCTACCTCCTAGCCATTACTGTTAAAGAAGTTTCACTCGATGGTGGGGACTACTAAAGCTAAAAGATTGATATTGGTGTGCTAACCGGTACAAGTTACACACTTTCAATTGAAAATCCTTGAGTCCTGAACCGGATGTCTGTTGCACAAATGAAGACATACAAGCTTAGATGTAGGTTGATGTGAACCCTGTAGTACATTTGTCATGCGTCGAGTACTGAGCACTGTGAACAGAGCTTCTGTTTCCCATGCTTATTGTTGAAGGTGTATCAAGGTCACTGTTGCACTGTTGCACTGTCACAAGACATGGCAGCTCCATCTCCATTGATTAATCTTTCCAGGTTGCACCTTGGTGTCAATGAGCATAGCTCCTTCCTGCTTCAGAGTTCATGGATAGAGTGTGATAATGCATTGTAGTATCAGTTCCTCACTAATGTCAACGTCCTTAGTTGTAAGCCACTACTTTTCACTTACCACTTTTCACTAAGTGTTATTTTGGGTGTGTTATCAGATTGGCTCTCATCTGACTCCAACTACTTCCTTGTTTGTTTGAACTTACATGGCGAATAGAGCTAATTGGGATTCTGATTCTTTACTTTGCTCTTTTCCTTTCTTCTTCCACGTGAGATAACAACCTTGATTGTGTGCCATAGAACAGAGGCAGTCATCACCATTCACAACCGAATGTGCTTGACTCCTATCTAACTCTATTAATTCTCTATCTTATGAAGTTGAGAGGAATGTCTCTCTATCGCCAGGCCTGACCAAAATAGTGCAGAGCATTGCAATTTCACGCACTCACAACCGATGAATCTCTCCTCCTGGCAGGCAATGAATATTGTCTCTGGAGGGTGACCGACCACACACTGTGGTCCTGTTGTTGCATCTGGATTCACTGGCCTGGCAACCTCAAATACTTTAGGATCTGTGGAACACCTGCATCTGATGTGTGGGGAACTCTGCCTTTCCCTTCTCATCTTCCCTGTGGAGCACTTAGAGGTTCAAGAAATGTGATTCCTAATAAGGGAAGCAGCTAGAAGTTCTACCACTCTGTTCTCAACTATCAGTTCTTCCCCATACAATGAATGGATGTGACAGACAGCCCTACTGTATATCTGAAGGGATAAAATCAGCTGTGGACATGATTTGGTCCCTGGTTTAAACATGACTCAATGACTTTCAAAAATGTTACTCCTTCCTCATGCAGTCCCTCTTAACATATCTTCAACACAAACACCTCGAGCACATTGAATAAATCTTCTCTCACCCGTTCACTCTATTATCTGTCTTTCAATCATACACACACCCACACACCACCTTTACAGTTCAGACATATTTTAACCTTCAATAAAAGAGCATTACTGGTAGTTTCTTCCCAAGCTGGCCTTCAACTCTACCTTACAGGCTTCAATCATCAGACACTATCCCACTGAGTAAACCGTAACAATGGGCTGCCTATGGAGCCAAACATGGGCAGAATACCAATAGAAGCAGGCATGTTTGGACCATGCTACTCTTCATGCCTTATTTCCAAATGTCAGCAGTCTGAAAAAAGCTATAGTTCCCACGCTGACAAAAAAACAACTGCACACACTTCTCAATACATTTCCTCAAATTATACTGCCACAAATGAACAACGCATTAACAAACATCTACAAATAGAACTACTATAGAAAATAGTAGATGTGTAGTGGTAAGGAGGAGAGCCAAGGAAAGGATAGAATAGGTCTGCAATATATTCTAGCTGTAGGCCTATGCACTGCACTCACATAATTTCAAATGATTTACAATAAAGTACTGCTATTGCATTAATCAAGTCAAGACTTCACTCAAGAGAAATACGTGTGAACATTGTGACAAGCACTTCTCGCGCTTACTGTATTACGCACTCTATCCAACTCTGGAGACAACTGGGCAAATGCAAAATATATTTTTTTTAATTCGTTCAAATAATTACCTTTTACGTCACGGGCGCTGTTCCCGAAGTTCGATGCCAATCATCATCCGAGGCTTCAACGAGATGTAAAGGAAATCTTATATAATCCTTTTGCTCTTGTCCTTCAGACGTCGTCAGCCCACTAATCTTCAAAGAGGGGTCGAAACTATATAGCGCGTTTAGAGACCGCCTCTAATCTCACTAAAGCCAGGTTGCTGTCCTGTGCACGAATTGTCAGGTCACTTTCTCTCGCACAAAGTTGCACACAATTCTAAACTAGAAGAGCTGGAAACTCGACGAGTCTCACATGCATCAGATGTTATAGAAAAATGTCGTTGGTCAATATCTCCCGAGTCCCGTGGGGCTGTCAAGTATGGACAAATTGCAGTGCCTGACAGGTGGCAATTCCGACCTCCTCTTAATGGCACTGATCCCAGCCTGGAGTGCGGACGGCAAACCCCTTCTTTGACTGAATGAATCCTCAGACCGTCTTTTCGCTTCTGGTGAGCTGTAGCGCCACCTAAAGCGTAATCGAAGACCTAGGGCTCAAACAAGGCTTGAGAGTTTTTTCAGTAGATAATCATCAAAGTTGTCACACTGTCATTAACTAATGAAATGAAAAGGGTGTCTTTCTTTCAAGTAGAGTTATAACAAGAAGAAGAAAGGATGAACTATTTTATTGTCTCACAGTATGTCACAAACACATGGGAGCACACATACATGCAGGACTGTCCACAGAAGAAACTTGTTCACTTTATATTTCCCATCCATGCGGTCCTTCCTCCAAGGGCAGGCAGGAACAATGGGGAGCCATATCAGCGCTGCCCAGGGACCCATTCCAAGTGCTCACGTCCATGTCTTGGTCAGGGACAGGGCAGGACTGCGATCTGTTCTGGTGCTGCATGTTTGTGTATAGGCATTCTTAGGAGGAAACCCATGTGATCATGGGGAGAACATGCAAACTCTACAAAGAAAAGGATTGTGCACCAAGAGGCCTGGGGAGAACATGCCCCAGTGCAAAGCAGTAGAGTGGCACACTGTGCCACTGTGCCACGTTATGGGAAATCAATCATCAGCCTATACACATCATGCCACTGTGACAAAGAGAGCAGGCTAACTATGACTGTTACTGTACATCCACAGTAGTGTTATGTTTAACAGTCCTGCCTGGGAACAAAGCTAAAGTTACTTCAGATGAAACCAAATACAAAGACAGATCACACATGCAGATCACACGTGTTTGAGTAAGCTGGAGCCCTGTTCATAAACAGTCTAACTCTGCTGAATGTTTACACATTATTTAGGATTGGGAGGATCAGTTGGGACTTGTGCAACTCTGTCATTGTTGCAAAAATAACCAACCACAAAAACAAGACATACTTTGCAGAAGGGGCATTAGCAAATGTGCTGAATGTGCACAATTGATTTAGTAAAACACCTGCAGTATAATGCCTGTACCTATCTTCAATCTATCTGTTATTGACCTAGGGCATCTTCACCCAACCCCCCCAGCTGTAGAGATCCTCATATCTGGGGGAAACGAAGATACATCAGCATCAGCTGTTTTAGAGCTTACAGTCCCAAATCCTTCTTCTCCTAACTGTCAACACAGGGCTAATATCTGCAGTGTTTTCTATGAACAACACACAACCACACACCTTACACACACAAATAGGTGCACATTATTATTCAATGATATATATAGTACACTGCAAGGTTATAGTAAGAATATAAATAAGTGCATATTAGTGCAAATTAAGCTGTATTTTTGATCATCATGCCCTGAGAGAAATACTAGGATGTGCATGCCTTATGTAGCACAAATCCTACTTTAACTGATAGGAATGTAATTCCTAAACTTAATTTAAACGCCAACATTCATATTAAGACCGAAAATAATTAAAAATCATAATTGATAAGAAGTTGACCAAACCCTGTTAAATACAGAACATCCATCTGTGCTGAAATATACAATCAAAAATGCATGTAAAAGGTTGTATCAAACATGTATTATGATTGTTTTCTACGACAGTATTTATGTTGACAATTGGCAAACAGATTATGTCGTCTGTCCTCAAAGGAATTGCAGCACATCCATAATTGAGCAACTGGTCATACCAAAAAGCAACTCAATTTGAATAATCAAATTTGAATGATGATAAATTATGAATGATGTTCTCATCAGGAAATTGTTTTGCTTCACTGAAGACAATGCTAAACATGCCCGTAGTTATTAAACAAACATTAGTAGTTTGGTTTGGAACATGATATACAGTATTTTGAGAAAGTCCCATCTCGCAATCCATGTCGGGACCACAGTCAATGTAAAGTATGAGAATAGACAAGCCATGTCGTCTTCTAATCCTTTGAATCTCAAAATAAGTCACATCTGGAAAAAAAGTCAAGCAGTCGGATGTCGGAACATCAAAAGTCAAAAGGTCCATGTTAAAGTTTTCTCTGTTGTCTGTGTTTTCAGTGTTCAGACATTGGCAGAGAGCAGAGTTCAAGCAGAGGTCGTCGGAAGGAAATCGAGAAATAGCCACCCACCCTTTTGCCTGTCTGGCTTCAACATTTAGAAACCGTCAACGCATGCAAACAACAGGGATGGAAGGGGGTTTTCAATGCACTGCCAGCCAGGGCTTCTCACATGAAGCGACAGCAGTGCTTCATGGGGAGGTGAATAATGAATTGTACACTAAACAAAAGCAGCGAGTGTGAAGTGTTCCCCCACTGTGATCCCCTAGCCGCCAGGCCATTCTAGTTCCATGGATGTGTGTGTGTGTGTGTGTGTGTGTGTGTGTGCACGGATAATGTCATGGGGGTTTCGTGAGGGAAGGAGGGGGGGGGGGGGGGTGCTAACAATGTCTTGATATTAAAGTACAATTTTGAGCTTCTCTTCAGGGGATCACAGGAGATTGGAAGCTGAAATCATTACTCAGACACACCACAGGTATGCCTCTCTGCACATACTAAATGGCTGAGTTCAACAGTAGTATTGGATGTAATTTATCATGAGTTTAAAGCAGGAGGAAACCCATCTTAGCACCACAGAGTTTGCATGCAAAAGACTCCTTGAGTTGTCCTCTGTCGATTGAAAGGTGAGCTGGCATCGTTAGCTAACACATTTTCAACTTCATCATAATAATTTGAAATGTCTGATCCAATTAGCAGTCGGCATAAGGTGTGAAAAGGTTTCAAAGGTGATCATACATTCTGAATGAATTAAACCGACAGGAATTTTTCAAAAAACGGTTAGAAAGCGAGTGGTTATTGTATATAAATATATACAAATATATCTTTCTTCAAGGGTTAGAGGTGGTGGCAGGTCACCTGCCTCCTTTCATAGTCGTGTTCTTGAAAGCTTTGTCTCAGAGCTCTGCATCCATCTGACTTAGTATTCATAGCCAGTGACACCTCTTTCATATACATGTGTTACTTTTATTCCTCCCAAACAGCTTCAAACCAGTTCTTATCCAGATATTCTTGAAACATGGTCTTTTTCTGGTCCAAAACTGTTAAATTTTAATCAGTGGTGTCTTCTCTCTCTCTCCCTCTAATCCCCTTCCAGGAAGGAATCAATTGCACAAACATTTCTGGAAAGAAGTGTGAACTTGTTGTTTGGTCCATTCTTTGGCAGAAGGACAATGGGGAAGGTCTGCACAAGCTATTCTCTGCATATATCGCCAAGTAGTAGTATTTCAGGATCCACTTTGAGATATTGAAACAGTACTTCCCATCAACTGAAATTGTCAGAAAATTTAAATATAAAATGGATTTCAGGAAAAAGCCACACACAATTTGGCAGCGGAAGCATAGGCCTTGGATTACGTTCTCAGAATTGGAGTCAACAGCAAGGTTGAAATATTGAAACCCCACACCCACTTACAGCTTTGCACCAGCAAATATGATTGGCCTCCCCTATCTGATGACAGAGTTTGAGAGGCTCAGTTTCCTGGCAACACCTATTACCAACAGAAGCTCCTCCAGGCTTTCCTGAACCACCATGCTTGGGCACCCTGTAAACTGAGACAATTTGGTTTCTATCAGGTGGAGAGAGTGTAGAGGGGAACCACTTGTCAAAACCAGAACAGGAGATACATCCCAGATCCTTGATTCTCTGGATGGAGAGACAAACAGCAACATGTCATCCACATGTGTGAAAGCTATGATGGATGTTGCTGATTAAAGTCCTCTCACTTGAGAGGTATGAGTCATGCGTCAAAATACAGTGGTCTGTTACTGAAGGATTTTATTGTACATCCATCTACAGCTATGGTACCTTAAAAACGTAAGTTAACTGGTGGTCTATCACACATTCACCTAGCTGAGGAATGTTCTCTCTCCTCCTTGTTCTACTAATTTGTATTCAGGACCACATTTTAAAGATTAGGATGGTAATTGAAATGAATAAGAAATCAAACAAGTTGTGTTGCCAATGACATGTGGCAACCAATCACTGTGCAGCAATGACAGGTGGCAACCAATTGTAATGTGCCAACTGATTTGGCCTCCTTCACTAAATTGTTTACATGGCCATTGTCAGGATGCAACCAAAAGAGCCCCAATTTTCTCTGCCTGTTAAAATCTCCACAGATTTTTATGAATGCATATTTCCAGTTTTTTGTCTCTCATGTACAGTATGTACTCAATGTCAATTATTTCCAACGGTGTCTCTCTCATACTGTATCTCCTAAATGTAGACTTACCAAGCAGGATACATCCAGGTTTAGATCTTTAAAGGAATTATCTTCATCTTTAGCTAGATGTTGTTCAGGATGGATATCTAGTACACCGTGATGGATTGACTGAACCCAATTTCATAACATCCAATCAATCACCTCTAGGGCCCCCTAACAGGCAACACTTAACTAATTACATGTCAGTGGAGCCAATGGGTCCCTCCCTGCCGGGACACAAAGTATCACTGATGGTCAAGATGTCAATCATAAAGATGTGCTCAGAGAAGACTAGTACTTGTTTGATGATAAGGGACTGGGAAGGTGACCAGACAGCAGACTGTTGTTCTTGTCCAAGAACATTGAATTGCAATGTGTGGCCATGTTTTATATTTCAGTCACCTACAACCTGTACTACTTGTCTGACACCATATCTACTGACAGATGCAGCATAGAATTGTTGTCAAAATGAGGTAGACCCTAACACAACACACTGTCCTATGGCAGACTGCATGGTTCAGAACTTGGTACTGGCAGCAACACCATCTGTACTACAATAAAAAAGCATAACAAATGATTTCCCTCAGTGTCAGTGACAAACTACAAGATCACCTTGCAACGATGATAGTCAGTGGGCCATCTCAACATATACTCACAAAATCCTTGAACATGTTAGAGATCTGGATGCTAATAAAATAGCTTATGTATTGTGCGGTGAAATATTATTATCCAACACCATGCAACCTACACACTAAACAAAATAAATAAATAAACAGCATCTTTAAAACAATAATACACTACTATGGTATCCAGAATAACAATGGGGGGCTGTCAGGAACCCTAAATTGGCTAAATGGTAATTCTCTTTTTAGTACAATCCACGTGGAACGTCATTATTATTTAGGGCTTTTGGGGGTCATTTTAATCAAGGAAAAGCTCAATTATTTTGAATGAAGTTGAAGTTTTATTAAGCCATCCATTGTCTTTTGAAAGTTGATGTAAAATACAGTTCCTAGTGTATGAACTGAGCTTAGTGAACCTGACAAGAACATCCAACTTTCAACTGTTGAAATCAGCTCGCTGTCTTTGCCTTCTAGTGACGGAAGATTCAGAACTAATTGATTCCTGCACATGTTATGAGGAGACGAGACTCAGGATTCTGTAATGCAAATTTACAATTCAGTAAAATGTCTCAAGGGGCAGAGAGGGAAAACCCACGGTGAAGAGAGGGATTACCCCCTCCACCACAGAATCAGGAGGGTTGGTGGTGGGTCTCTACACACCAGACACAAGGTGAGGGGTCAGGTTACTTATGCTGCTTTATGACAGGCTGCTCATCCTAATTGGCCCTTTGAGAGCTCATTTCCAACCAGGAGTTATAAAGTAGTGAAATGAACTCATGCCATGATTCACATATCCTCTAGCTAACGAGTGTATCAATTAATTAACTCGCTGAGGAGGTGAAGTTGCAAATGCTATACTTCAAACTATGCTTTCGTGTTGTAGAGAGGGACTTGGAGAAGACTGAGTGATTTGTGAGAACTTTGAATTACAGTGGCACCAAATACTCAGTTGAGAGAAGAGAAAGTAGTAGAGAGCACTCTGCATATTTATTAAACACCACAAAAAGGGACAATCCAATTTCATATACTCATCACAAGTCTGGTCAAGTTTAGCCAGTTTGGCCATGGCTAGAGTAATATTTATGATAGCAGAAATTAGCACAAAGGAAATGCTGATCAACAGGGTCAATAGCTGGTCATAAGGAATGGGTCATTATGTTAAAGGTAACAGTTAGAGAGGAGCATAGATATCCAGAGAGCAAAGTATACAGTACAGTCAATGACATGTGTCTGACTGTCAGAAACGGTGACTTCGATTCCCTGGGAGAGTGGGCTTTCTTGGCATAAAACATTTATACTATGGAGCTTGCGAGAAATAACAGCATCTTCATTGGAAGCCAGGGTAAGACATGCATACAGATAAAAGATGTTACAAAAGTTTATGCTTCAAAGCAATAATCTCTCTATGTGATACTTAAAACTAACAAAGCAACACACAAAATGGTGTGAAATACAAAGCATCAGAAAAAACAAGCTCAAAGGATTTTGTAAAATTGAGTACTCAGTGCCAAATAGCTGTCAATGGGTTAGCTGTCAATTGCTGACAATGAAGGGATGTGACCTTGACTGGGTCCCATGACTTTGGTCCCAAAGTAAAGTATAAATTTAAACAAGAATGATCACTTTAATGTAATTTCTTGAGAAATACAATGGATTTATAACCTATGAACACACAGTACACTATAAGTTTACGATACGACAAGTCGTAATAGTATATTCAATGTTTTCGTAAAGAAACAGAATTGATCAATTCCACACAATTAATATGTTGTAGACTTATTCCATTTTGATTCCTTAATAGTAGGCTGTCCTAGCTGAATCCCATTCCTGGGGGACTAACATTTGAACCTCCTGAATTTCACCGGCTTTCATAGAGTTTGACTGACCACCAGTTGGCCTGGTGCTAATCTGGCAATGATTCACTCCAAAGGAGATCCAAACCAAGATTTATGCAGGTAGGAGGACATTTCTCAAACCTTCATCCATCAATCACCATTACACACAAAGGCTGAGACCTGGAAAACCAAAGGTTCCTCCACTTTCAAAATACATGATTTGTTTTGATTGATCCATCTATTCTGTTTACCTTCATCATGCAGTCTTGAATTTGATTTGTCTCTCTTATTGCTATCTTCTAGAACTCCAGTTGAGGTGAAGGATATTATGGTGCATTCCTGTGGAGTTGAAAACAGACTCCGTTGGGTTTTTTCGCCACACTGTGCCTTTGAGAGTTGGAACACAGCCCGACGTTGTCCCTGCATGTAATTTAGAGACAGCGTCTTCTGTACTCTCAAATCACACACACGCACACCTAACTACAACACAAGCACCTCTGACAGCCCAAACCTTGGAGGGTGAAATTAATACCCACGACATGCATCAGGTGTCTCATTAGTTTTTGCTTCAGAGAGAACACAGTCTGTTGGTTTATCACACTAAATCATGTCTCTTCCTCGTACTGTGAACAGGGACCAGGGTGGAGACAGAAAACACTGCTCAGTGTTGTAGCACACATGGGCTTTAGGAACCCTGTCATTGTGTGGAATCACACACTACAGTATGAACCAGCCTGCCAGTTTACATTCGAGTGGAATGGAATAGAATGAATTTCTGAAAACAGAACAAAAAGGATCTGGTCAATTTGTAATTAGTATCATGGTCGATATCTTCACGACTTTGATGAGATTGATTCACTTAGGATACCATACCATCCACTTTCCATTCACGTTTAAATCTTGCAGTAGCTATCTCTATAATGTGTTCAATGGCATCATCAAACATGCTATGTATTTCTGGGCAAAATGTGATCGATACCAAAATGCATCTGAAACGTTGCCTCAGGAAATTCAAAGATTAGCCAACACCACTGCACATCTTATAAACATGCTGCAAGTGCTATTCGGGTCATCTTACTAAAGCCTTGAGCGACTCATTTTCCCATCTGAAGATCAAATTGAATCTCAACTTTTTAGTTTGGCCCTTGGCCTGGCCACCTGTTAAGATTCCACTTAACCTGTCTACTTCTGAAAAATGACACATCATAGCTGGATTCATTCGATTTCATCTGGACTAAGTCTGTAGAAACACCTACTGGAAATGGAATCTCCAACAGGAATCCCCTTGACCCCTACCATCAACATTTGCTAATGTATTCCCATAAGAAGCATGGTCGATGAAGCATATCTTGAATGGATAAAAGAGTGTAAAGTTAACATGTGCTTATAACTGACTGTCACAAGGTTTGGGGCATAATGGTCAAATGTGTTAAACGATTGTTTAATTGATTGAGAGATAATACCTGGGTATTCATTTTGTTATTGAAATATTGTACAGTGCAGTATAATAGTCTTTCTGAGATCAATTGAAGTAATGGATATTTAAAGCAGAGCATAGTACTGCAGTAGCAAGATGTGACTTGAATTTGGAAGATCCACAGTATCATCATCATGTGTAATCACCACCACCCCGAGAGAGAGTGTGTTTGTCAGCGTGAAGCCTCCAGCCACTGCACTCGGTGGGCTTTTACTTTCAAACGGAGCCATGGCAGAGCCCAAGCTAGGAGGGTCTCCCAGCAGCATGGGGAGTGTATTGTCTGCCTGACAGACAAGAAGTCCTGAGCCCAATTTACTCACCTGTCATCACCTACCTTCCAAAAAAACTGTGACTTGAAGAGACAAGGATGCCTGTGCAATGATGCCCATACTGAGCAGAAAGGCTGACTGTGGAATGATTGCAGGCATAGTAATCTTAGACACCAAAAAATTCCATTCATAGCAAACATTTTATACAATTGACTGGCTGATTGACTGTGATCACAATTACTTTAAATGGGAAGGGTAAACACAGATGCATTACATAAATACACACGTAAATCATACAATAAATCTTTGAATGATTGCTTGAAAGACTGCCATCCCATCTGAGTTTAAATATTAGCTGCTTTCCTGTGTGCGGTTTCACTACAAAGACAGAGCAAGAACTTCGAAACTAGGTCATAAAGATACTTTTACACACATCTCAGAAACTCTGCGGATTTCTGCACTAGTGATGGTAAAGCACCCAACACAGTATTTTTGTAATTTGATGACCTGCAGAAGAGACTCAGAATCCTGAGCAGTTGCACAGTATTGTGTAACTGCTCATTATGGTGACTCACTTTTTCTTTCTTTCTTTCTTTCTTTCTTTCTTTCTCGCCATTTCACTCTCTTGCTTTCTCCCTTTCTCACATGCCGTAAATAAACAGCATTCCTAAAATGTACAATCATGACATTCTTAATCACATGACTGTATGAGTGATAAACAAAGCAGTCAAATCCCCTCGATAGCAACATCCTCCTAGCAGTTGTCAAGAACTTGGTAGAGTAAAAGCCTGGATTCCCCCTTGGCTGGATTATTCTGAGGAATTGGATTAATGCAGTGCTGACAAATACATCTAGAGTTTCTTCCTCAACAATTCAATATCCTCGGTTACAAGATTATGTTCTTTACCAGAAATTGCACTTTTACTTTTTCTCCTGATCACTCTGCAGTGTTGATCAAATTACAGTAGCGCTGGAGCACTCGAAAAAGGAGGCAACTCTAAAGAGAGCACTGAATCCAATAGTCTGTCAAGCCCCTTTAAATGAGATTTCCCCTCCCATCTCATAATTTCAGTATGAAATACCATGGAGACATGGATATGATTAATCCAGTGAATACAATTTATAATGATAAATTGAATCCAAGCAGAACAACTGTATGTGGCCATGAGCTTAGCACGAGGTTGACCTGTCCTTCATTCCAAGTCAAATACTCATATTCAAATACTCAATATCAGATAGATCTTGTGTTTACTAGAAGACTAAAGAGCAGAGGACTTAGTGCTCCATTCTGGAAACATAGAATCTAGCCTTTTTATGCAGTGGAAAAAGAAAGTAAAAGCTAGGTTTATTGCATTTACAAAGGAAAAATTCACACATTATGATTCATGTAGTAATCATTTATGTCAGTAGAGAACCAAGACAATACATTTTACTCATCTCATCCGCTTGATCCAGTAATCCAGTTGCATCATGTTTAAGGTCAAGAGTGATCAGTGGATAAGGTTTGCAATCTAAAGTATTAATTCTGCTTTCAGTCAAGCCCAGTGGGATAAATCAAATGTCTTTCTGTTTGTTTATGTCTGTACTTAGTCTGCACAGTGGATTTGAAGCACAAACAGTACACACAAATGCACAGACAGATTAACACACACACACAAAAATACACACACAGTCTCCCTTTCTCCTTCTATATGTCCTCCCAGCCAGGGATGTGTGTACAGGCCATCACAAGACCCCAGGTTGCTGTGAGTATAACAGTATATCTGTCAGTCACAGGGCTGCGCTAAAAGAAAGAAATATGAAAGGGAGGCGGAGGTAGGAGAAAGATACATAAGGGAAGTGGGTGTGTGGGAGAAAGAGAGACAGAGATTGAAAGAGAAAGAGAGAGGGATGGAAGAGAGAGGGAGGGAGATAATTACATTTATATTCTGAATACATACAGACACATTATTGGATAGCTGTGTTAATATTGTTATAATGCAAAAAAAAAAGCAAATCATTCCCCATCAAGCAACAGCCTACTCACCAAACTCATAGGCCAAGGTCCAACTGTCATCTTGTGGTTCAGCAGTGCATTGGCGCAATAGATGGCTACTGCCCCCTGTTGGAGACAGGAAGCATCTCTTCTCATGCAGAAAGGAAACAGTGGATAAAGAGATTTTGGAAGGAGCAACAAATACCTCACATTGTACTAAGGCCAAGTTAAGTCTCCTTGACGCCAAACAAAGGGACGTCTAAAGGCCAATGGCAGATATGGCTGCAGTGTGAGAAAAGGTCATGAGTGAGTGGTCCTATGAGTGGGTGGACCACAAGAGCAGGGCCAAGTATTTAGAGATGAAAGCACAAAAACAATCTTAGACCTTCCAAAATCCATACCTTACTGCTTTGAAACCATTCCACACCATATCTTTCTGGAATCGGCATACACTGCGGTGTATAGTGCAGAAGTTGCTCCATCAAGTGAAGGACATGCTGCAGGAATCAGGGATAGCCAGAGGGGCAGGATTTCATGTGAAAGATGTGCCAACCCTACAGCATACAGAAACCTCTTGGGACATTCACTCAGTGCAGCTGTCGGCCAAGCCAAAGGTTTGGCTGCAGTTTGCAGGCAATGTGTTGGAGAGGCTATGTGTCATGCTATCTACACGACTCAATGAAGTGGTTAATGCCAAATGCTGTAATGAAATATTTACAGTATCCACAGAGCCATACAAAATACATTATTTTCTGTCTCTGTGGAAATGGAAACCAATTCTATTTGTTACCTATACCTATACTATCATAATACATTTTAAAAACGGGAACATCTCAAATAATAATAATATTTCTTCTTTACAATACTTGGATATGCTGCCATTGTAGATTCAGATTAACTATATCTGCATACAATGTCAGGCCATCTTGGTCTCTGCTACAGCAGCAGAGAGATACTGCTACTGGTCTGCAATCAGTGGGCTCAAAGCAGACTGATTTCATCTATCTTCTTCCAAACTGCACCACGAAGATGATACTGTGATGATTAGATAATACATAATGGGCTTAACCATGGAATTAAAGACACCTTTCAGAAGAGGAACTGCAACAAGTGAGGAGAAAGTAAGCATTGTAAATCAACCTCATTACTTATGGAAGATTTAAAGATCCTTGAAAGCACATCACACACTATGCAGGAAAATTCCTGTTCCAGACAGAGCCAGGCCTGAATTATAACATTCATCAACAAACTGTGAATCTGCATTTTGAATGCTCCTTTTGATTCTTATCTGTAGCTCGTCTGGACTGCAACAGCATCAGATGGAGAATATGAATCCCCGGATCCACACCCCACTGTTAAGTTCATTCCCAACCAATCTGTGGCCTATTCTCTTGCTTGCTCTTCTAAAGGCATGGTCATGTCTCTGGTGCTGCATAGAACTTGCTAGTGGTTGGGCCAGATCAGGAGACGGAAGCCAGCATGTGCTGTGTGAGCTGTGATCCCTCAAGTCTCTGGAGAGATTTGATTTATATCCTCCCTCAGACTGTCGGTTGGAATCTTCTCTCACCCTCCGTCCCCTCATGGGCAGGCTGAGCCACCCTGCCCGTCACAACACATCATTTCCACCCCAGCATGCACACACAGCCAGCCTAACACCCTCTGAACGACAGTAACCTTTGTTTTGCGATGTAACAGATTTCGGTATCAAACCATAAACCTGGGTACAATGGAGAGTCTGTTGCTGTTTTTCAGTTGTCATTTAGAAATTGGAACATTGATTTGATTTGATGACTCTGTTTAGCATCTAATAAGATTGAGAGAGAAGGTCCTACATAAACTTAATTCCAAATGTGATTTCAAGATATTACACATGGTTATTGTTGTCTAACCTGTACCAGTGTCTTGTCATCGTTTGCCATTTTGGGAAGAAGACATGTTGCGCTGTGGGTGGGTGTGAACTCAGCGTGCCTTCAAAATGACATTTTGCCGGATCTAGAGACACACAACATCAGAAAACAAACTGTTGATTCTAGACATGGTTCTGATGTGTTTGTGTGTCTCTAACAACGTGAAATCAAGGCCTGGGGCGCTCTTCTTGCGTGGTTGGCATAATCATTCAAGTCATTGCCTGTGAGACCGTGGAAAAGGAGGAAATATATTCAAAAATGTTGAATTGACTCAGTGGGCACCATGCCCTAGCCTGAGGCTACAGACATTCACCATTTGAGGCAGGTTTATGGAACTTTACAGTTGAAGCTTAAACAGGGGTTGCCCGAAGGCAACAGAGTTATCAAACAGAGTGTTTGAACTATCCACAGTATTAGCCATGGAGCTGATGACGCTTACTGTACTGATGTTGCAAAGACAAAACAGGGCTTTAGTCATCCAATGACCAGTGCGAAACGTTTGGCAAGAAAAAATGCCTCGTACAAATGAAGTCAAACAAACCTACTCTGATTGCATATCCAATTTGTACATATTACTTTACATTTGAAACCATTATTTTGGTTTAAGGTCAAATGAAATAATTGATATTAACATTGGACATCATTTTTTTCAAACCAAGTTTATCTTAAATGCTTTTTTTGTAAACGTATTTGGTGTTTATGAGTATGATTTGCATCAAATAGGCCTACCTTGATGGTTGTGTCCGTTTAAGAAATCAGGTTAAAATTACTTTTAAAGAAGCCTCATGCACCACCAGGGGCTGCTGGTCAATTACTTTCTGCAGAACTTCATTAAGTGGGCACAACTGGCCTGCGGTCTATCAGGTGTGAACAGGTGGATAAGAGCTCTTATCAGAACGGGAGCATAAAAGGAACACATTAACATAGAGCTCTGTGAGAACCAAACATGTGTGGGGGGATGATTAGCAATGACAAAGTCTACTAAACAAAAATTGATCAAAGTAAATATGTCAGATCACCTGAAGGCTGGTTGAAAGAAGTGGACGAAGCTCATACTCCTGCCCCATAGTCCATATTCCCTCTGTGGCTGTATGTTAATTATTTTCCTGTTTGGTTAATTTGCAGAATGTATGGTCCTCTCTCTCTCTCTCTCTCTCTCTCTCTCTCTCTCTCTCTCTCTCTCTCTCTCTCTCTCTCTCTCTAAACTCCCCTGGAGGTGCAGTGTTTCAAGCACAGCGGGTTGTCTTTTCTACACAGGGTCGTTTTCTTCTCTGTGTTTTTCATTCAGATTGTGTGCATGTGTGTGTGCGTGTTTGCATGTGCGTGTGTGTTTTGTCCCTACCTTGGCGGAAAGCTTCACACATGGTGCCTCGTGAAACGTACTAATAGATTAAATGAAAGGAAGTGGGTTCATTATAACTTGATAGAAACCTTTTAACCTGCAGATGATATGAAACCTTTGGACTGACACATGCAACCAAACATGATCCCATATAACATCCACTCCCAGGTCTCTCTAGTTATAGTTATAGTTCTCGTTCTTCCGTCCAAAATTACGCAAACACCACACCCAGTGATTCTGTTGATGTTAGTCAATCTGTTTTCTCCAACCAGACATTGGATCTTTCTGCATGGGCTTCGGGTTGGGAGTGCTGGAGGATGGGAGGATCCTGGGGTGACCATGTGGAAGGCTGTCTATTTGCCCCCCACAGAGCCTAAAAGGCTATCAGCGTGGACCCACATTTCTTTTTGATACTTAAAGATGAAAGAGCATATTGTGTGAGCTCACATTCATTAGAATAAGAAACCCAAACTGATAAGGGACCATGTGAATTAATGCTGTTTCATAAACACAGCCTTGGTAAATGTTTCATCTGTCGACGTGAAGCCAATGCTGAGCTACTGTTTGTTGTATTTGATTTACGCCTCGGTCAACATGAAACAAACCCTGGTAAACCAGCTAGTCAAGTCACATCAAGACACTCATCAAGAAAAAAAGAACTAGATGTTACACCTGAATGTATGATACACTTGAATATATGTGAAACCTATACTTTGTTCCTAAAAACTATTAACATAAACATGTTCTCTGACATCAGGCATCCTCGCTAGAGGATGCAGATCTCCCTGCATGCACTGTTGTCCCAGGCCAGGACTCTGCTGGCCATCTAACCCAGCAGCTGATTCAAAAGTCTGAACCCCTGAGGCTGTTCACAATATGGGATGCATAAGCTGCTAAAGCTAGCCTGTCCACCTCAGCTGTTTATGACTGCATGCTGCAGGGCTAAAGGAAAATTACTGTGTGTGGATCTGGATGTGTGCGTGTGGGTGTGTGTGTGTGTGTGTGTGGATGTGTGTGCGTTTGCACACATGCGTGCTGACTGCCCATGTGGCGGAATTGATAAATGACAAGAGGTTGTCAGAGGGGGGCACCCAGAGAGAAGGGATGTGGAGGAGGAGAGAGAGCGTGTTGCAAGAAATTCGTCACCAGGCCCCATCACCACATGGCCCCTTTGTCGCATGCCTCTGGTGGGTGATCGAGGCCCAGACTCAGACGCCATGAACTGGGAGAACAAGAGGAGAGGACATGAAAAGCAGTCTCATTTAGGAATGAATGCAACTCTGGACTCAAAGCAACCCTCAGGCATATTGATCAAGTCAACAGACGTGGCTTGACCAACAAGGCATGGAAAGTGGGTGTGCTGCGAGGTTGATTAAAGCCCTCCAAGGTCCAGGAAGGTTGAGGAGAGGAAGCTAACAGATTGGATGGAGGGATGAAGCTTTTCCTTATTTCATGGGTTTCATCATGCTTAGCTCACTCACTTTCTCCTGCAGGTGGGCAACAGGCTGACCCAGTTCTCACATCCGGCCCACAGTGCGAACCAGGTTAGACGCCTTGCTAGTCAAGTTTCATTCCATCTGTCTATGGAGAGATTGGGACAGAAAGGTAAAAAGAGAAATTATTTCAAATAGATACTATATCATGGTATAATCAATAACTCTTTTTGTTTGTGTGTGTGCTTTTGTTGTGTCCTGGTGAATTCCCCAGGAGCACAATGAGAGGTTGTGCTCTAAATGTCCTCTGCAGACCTGCTTTGTTTGCCGCTAAAATTAATATTCCGTTTCCAGAGTCATCTTCCAATCGCCGCCTCTGAAAAATGAGTCTCCTGGTGCCAGTTAATGAAACTCCATCTCCCAATATTCATCAACAAGCTCATTAACATCATCCCTCCTGATGTTTATTAAAACAAAGGCTGATAGAGGCCAACAGGCAGATCTGTATGTCCCCATTTTAATAGGACGACCAGGCCAGTAACAAGCTTTTCTGAGGCTTGCACAGATAAAACATGAAAAGAACTGTTTGTAGGTAGAAAGCTTTACAGTTACAAACATACAGCAATCGATCCAAAGCGTTTTTAACATGTTTTATTACATTTAGTGGATGTAATCCTTTAAATCCAAGTATGGTTTCTTGTAACGTTCATCTATAAACAGACTCCTCCAACTGTTTCATCTCATGTGTCTGCAGTGTCCCCTAGTGGGGACACTAGAAATTACCAATCTGTTCACCTGAGGAAAATTTGCGGGTCAAAAACAAGGTTCCAAATTGTTTAAAGAGAAAGATAGCCCTTATAAATACACATATGACATTTTCCTGCATGTAGCCCATGTCAGCACTCTGGCTGGCATGGGCTGTTTTCAAATGTGCTCTATAAATAAACTGACTTGACTTGACTAGCTTGTTATAGGGGGTCCAAGTTATGTTGCTCTAAACAGCAAGTGCCAGCACCTGGAGAACTACACTCTGGGTTGGGAAAACTTGAGCAACACATTTCACATCAACAGGAAGAACAGATGGCCATATATTTAGACTTGTCTACACAGAGTCAACACTTCCCTATTGCCAGGTCATTGTGTAAAACCACTTCTTGTGACAAATGACTGATACAAACTGGGTGAGTGATGATGATAGTATACTGTTGACATACAGTATACTTTTTGGCAATATTTTGCTAACTCATTCAGTGAACAGCAGAAATCAGCCTTAAATTGCACAATGGAATTCATATTGCACAGTAATAAAAAATGACAGAAAAATTAAACTCAGGTCACCGGATTTAGCTGCTGGTAGCCCAGGAGGAGGTCAATATGAATGGACATCTGAAGGACCCTTAAAAGGATCCTGAAATGATTAGACAGTTGTGCTGGAGAGACTCCCCCAGGCTTACTGCATGTGTCATCCCATGATACATCACAGCTCTGACCAGAAGAAGGAGCAATCAGTCTAGAACGAGATGAGGCCACTTCATTTACAGTCAGAGGCCTACGCCTGTAAGAGGAAGAGAGCAGCTCGTCAGCGTTGAGCCACACCCTGCCCTGCCTGATGAGCACTTCCCCTAGCTGTGGCTTACAGCTGTGGCTGGAGGGGTGGGGGGAGGGGGGAGGGGGGGAGGGGGTGAAGGGTGTTCCTCTTTCACATTCAAAAGTAGGAGAGCGGCTGTGACAGCTCGACACAAAGCCAGTCACACTGACACGCCGACAGACACAGACACACACGGACACACGGAGCAAGCAGACGGAGAGAGAATGGAACCAAAGCAGATTAGAGAGGGATATCTGGTCAAAAAGGTAAGGAAGGGGGAACCAACCCTAGACCCCTGTAGTAGAACCAAAGGTGATTTTGTCATGGATAAGGGGTTGAGTAACGTAGGGTCGGTAGGTTTGTGTTGGCGGCAGGAACTTACAAGGGTGCTGATGTCCACATTTTGCAGTCATCCCAAAGATGTGTCTGTTTAACTAGTGAGTGAATGCTGTGGATGGAATTAGGTAGATGTCGTTTAAGGACCTCAGTCTATAAGTGTATAAAAACGAATATTTGTGTTGTTAAAGTTATAGAATACGGCAGGTTAACTGCTTCTGATTCAGACCCATTGGTTGTTTCTGAATGGGACATAATTCAGCAACTTCTACAATGCTACAATGCTGTGTTTGCTCTCTGGTCTGAGCTGACCTTCTGAGTAAATTTTAGGATGTGACAGGCTGTGAGTGAGTGACAATAAGAAGCTCTCCCACAAACCACAGATCTGAGGGAAGATGTTCCATGACTCGTGAGCAGTGTCCGTGTGAGGGTGGGGACAATGAGTCTGTCTTTTCAAGGAGTCATTCTTAGCTCTGGAAAATGATGATTCTTATCTGAATTCATGGAACTGTTAGAATAGCTCAGGCAGGTGCAAGACTTGCCTGCAGTTTTTTTTACTCAGCTGGTAACCACAACATAAAGTGAAATATAAATAATTAGAAATAATTACATTGTAAAAAAACAAATCAAATCATAACCGATAAAACACTCAATTCTGACCCAGGATTTACTTTTCCCACAGTCATTGTCTAAATGAAGGAACAAAATCCAATTTTGTGTGAGTTGACAGTGTTGAGAAAAACTGAAAAATAACCCGCTGGTATCACTTCCTTTATAGTCCAGGCAAAGTAACGTTTTAAGACCGACTAATTGTTAAATAATTGTTTGCAGCATAGATCATTTCTAAGAATTGTCCAGAACAACATACTAAAAGTTAACATACATGTTACTTTTCATGGGTAGTGTCATTGTGTAAAGTTTTATTTTGATAGGAGTAAAGGAAAAAAATAGCCCCATTTGGATGTTATGTTGCCTGGCCTTATTGGCACACTTCTTGGATCGATGAGAATTTAACATACTTCCTCAACTAGGATATCTTAGGACTTTTAGTATGTTGTTCTTGAAACCTTTTAGAAATGGTCTATGCTGAAAAAAAGTCTTTTACAATTAGTTCTATTTTTGGCTTCAAAATGAGTTCCTTTGCCTGGACTATTAGTGTTCTGATCAACACAAATGAAAAGGACTGTATGACCATGTTCTACTGCAGCACTACTGTTGAAGGCCCAAAAACATTTCAGTATCGGATACAGTCCTGCTTCTTATCACCTATCTGTCATTCTCTTCATCCTCTCTGCAGGGCACAGTGCTGAACTCCTGGAAGGTGGTTTGGGTGGTGCTGTCAGAGGACGGTGTGGAGTTCTACAAGAGGAAGACAGATACCAATTCCAAGGGGATGATTCCCTTGAAGGGAGCTACTTTCACCAGCCCCTGCCAGGACTTTAGCAAGAGAGTGGTAACATTCTTGACTGCTTCTCTGGGGTGTCTATTAATGCTGAACACTCACCATAACCGTCTAAATAGACCATCCAACCATATACTTCCTTCCTGGTCCTAACATATACTGAGCTCTTCAGTCAGAATTGCGGTAAAGGTACAGAGTACTGTTACTGCAAATGCTCATCATACATAACGGTCCCATCCAACATAATCATACTGTGGTTTTCCCTTAGCTGGTGTTCAAGCTCCAGACGAGTAAGAACCAGGATCACTACTTCCAGGCCACACACCTAGAGGAGAGGGAGGCCTGGGTGAAGGACATCAAGAGGGCCATTTCCTGTCTGGAGGGAGGCAGGAAGTTTGCCAGGAAGTCGACGCGGAGGTCTATCCGTCTGCCTGACACAGTCAACCTCAGGTAGGACCTGACCAAATATGAAAAGTTGGGTAGCAAGGAATAATCAGCATCAAGCATCATGGTTAACCACCATGTTTGAAGATATGACTTCTTTGTTGTTTGTTTGTCTCCAGTGAACTGTACCTGCTAATGAAAGACCCAAATGATGGCGTGAAGGAGATGAAACTGGAAAAGGATAAGAGAATCTACAATCACTGCTTTACAGGTATTGCATGACAACACTCGAACGCAATTAGATGGCAGCACAAATCACCGTTCAAGGTTATTAGTGAACCTTTCCTTTCCTCGTTACTCTCTGTTTCTCGCTGTCTCGCTGTCTCTCTTTCTCCCCTGCTTCCCTCATTCCTTCCCTGTCTGTCAGGTGGTACGGTGGTGGACTGGTTGATCTCCAAGGACAAGGCGAGGAACAGGGCAGAGGCTCTGATGTTGGCCACGGGACTCCTGAACGAGGGCTTCCTGCAGCCTGCCGGAGAGGTCTCCAAGCAGGGGGCGGTGGGTGGAGCAGAGACCCTCCTCCTGGATGAAACAGATGCTCTTTACTACTTTGTAAGTCAGTCCAGATCTGTACTGGCACTGTACCTCGTGTGTGTGGCTGAACCTTAACCCCTATTGAGTTGGCCCTGAACATGATTCAACATCTTATATTCTGTCTGGTTGCAATGTAGGATGTCTATCTTGAACAGGAAACAAAATGTTTGTGGTCTTGAATGGAATGAATCACACAAGAAAGAGCTACATGTTTTTACTCATGACACCTGTGTTTGGTTTGACACTAAGTGAGCATGTGCGGTGTTGCAGGCAGACAGTGGGTTCTTCTGTGAGGGCTACTCAAGCGATGAGGATGAAGTGGTGAAGGAGGAGTTCAGGGGAAACATTGTCAAACAGGGCTGTTTACTCAAACAGGTGAGACTGCAGGCTCACACTTTCAGAAGCACTCAGCAGCAGAAACACAATATTCAGATGTTCTCAACAGCAATGACCAGAAATAGACATATATTCTATTCATTTCAACCATGGACAATTTCTGCCAAACTCAAAGGGGATTGACCAGCCTATTTTCTTGAAAATGAAAGTGCTGCCCAATATATTTAGTCATTTAACAGACGCTCTTATCCAGAGCGACTTACAGTAAGTACAGGGACATTCCCCCAAGGCAATTAGGGTGAAGTGCCTTGCCCAAGGATACAACGTCATTTGGCACGGCCGGGAATCGATCTGGCAATCTTCAGATTACTAGCCCGATTTCCTAACCGCTCAGCCAACTGACTTCCAGGACAATACAAAAGTAAGAATGGGGAAGTGCAAGTTCCCAACCACAAAAAGTTAGTGGTGACTTTCACTGGTCAGTGAAACTGCATATGCATTCTAAAGATTGGGTTTCCTGGTTTACTTTACACAGGGTCATAGGAGAAAAAACTGGAAGGTGAGGAAGTTCATTCTCAGAGATGACCCAGCCTATCTCCATTACTATGACCCCACCAAGGTAAAAAACCCATTTGAGTTGCATGACACCAAAGCTACAGTTCTGCAGTTGGAATTGAAAAATTGTTACAACTGTTTTGCTTGTTATTGTGTTCCCACTTACCCTTCACTTTTACTTGTTCCCTTGATCACTACTTTTCTCTTTCACTCGGTCAAATGTCTTATTTTCTTTCTCCCTCTCCCTCTGTCTCCTTGTCCACTGTCTGTCTATCTGTCTGTGTCTACTTCTACCTCTGTTTCCTTCCACCTGTGCCTCTCCCTCTCTTTCCCTTTCACTTACTTTATCCCCTCACTTTCTTACTCTCTTTCTCTCTTTTTTTCTCATTTTACAAGGGGGATGATGAGCCCCTAGGTTCAGTCCACCTGAGAGCATCGGTGATCACAGCGGTAGACCACGTCCCTGACGGTGAGTTTCCGACCGGGGAAGTTGTGCACCACAGGTCCCCCACTGTAACAGACTGAGTTATAATGGGAGGTATAAAGCTTCCTTTCATCTCGACTCTTAATACCTGTTTCCCTTATCCTCTGCTCCCCCAGCCAAAAGGTACGAGGTGGATGGGAACCTCTTTGAGGTCATCACTTCAGATGAGACGCATTACTTCCTCCAAGCAGCTACAGCAGAGGAGAGGAAAGAGTGGATCAAAGCCATGCATACCGTGTCAAAGACAGGGAAATGAAGCTTAGAAGCAGCTCATCTCCTCATATCCTGTGTGGAGCGGCATAGACCAGAGAGACCCTGGTTTGACAGACATTCACTCTAAGCTGGTGCATGAAAGATCACAGACTCAGGTCTTATAGATGCCAGCTTCTATAATGTTATTGTTTCTCAACATAGTTTATTTTTCAATCGAAGGGCCATGCATTCATAGCACAAAGAGAGAGAGAGGAGAGAGAGGAGAGAGAGGAAACATGTTTCTATTCTCAAAGACGGTCACACTTTTAGACACCCTCCCCTCCACATACACAATCTACAAGCAGAGTCTAAAATTAGGTACAAGGTATATGGTTTGTGAGCCTATCTTTTCTGTTGTGTCTGCTTGTGTCATTTCTTCTGTTCATGTTATGATCCGGCCTTCACAATTAGAGAGAAGGCATTGTGATAATTCAGAAGAATAATCAAAAGTACAGACAATTCCTGTTCCTGAAAGAAAATGAGATATCATATCCTGTTTCTGTGTCCTTCTGCCATGTTGTGGTTTTAGCTTTTTGTCTTGTCATGATGGCTTGACACTCATGACTCTTCACTGTACAAAATTCCACCAGCAAGTATTTGTTTTCAGTTAATACAGTGTATGCAGCACCTGTAATATACAGTATATCATTCAAATATTTAAACTGTGTACATTTTCAATATATCCCATTCAATAGATCCAAGGACCCCACTGTTATTTGCACCTCCAGACACATGTTAACAAAGTACATTAATCTAAGGAGCAGCTGTAAACAAAGTCTCAAATAGTTTTTTGTATTAGATTTGGCCCACTCGCACCAAGGAGCACAGTGTTAGGGAACTGATGGTTCTACAGCATTCTCACATGAACTATGGTCCTGATAGAGACCTCTATGAAGTTTTGAGGTGCTAAAGATATATGTAAATCATATCAAAGTCCTTTTTAGTGTTAAAACTGCTACCTGTGTACCTCGTGTGGGTGGCTGAAGCTGAGCTAATGCCCTGTTGACCTGGATTATGACTCGTTTTATTCACTATAAACCTCCCTTCTTTTAATCATCAGGCTGGTTGAAGGCTGTCTTCTGACTCAACGGCTTGCAGTTCGTGTACATTGCCTCTTCTGTTCAATTGGTGATTATACACTCGTTTTTAAACTCAGATTATTATGTGTATTAGTTGTATAGGAAATCATCCACTCACACCTGCAACCAATATGCTTGATCTGTGTGAAGTTAGGAGTCCTCATTTCACCATGCCTCTATAGTTTTGTACATGGTCTCTAAAGTATGGAGAGGTAATTCCATCAGCTCTGAGCTTGGCCTTTTGGGTAAAGAGTCAGAGTCCATAGAACTGTCACCAGTTCTTGGATTCATCCCAATGACAAACATGTTGCTCTTGGCTCCAGTGGGAGTGTGTTGTGTTTGACAGCACTGTTCTCCTGATGGCAGACTGACCTGAGAGTGTCCTCCTCACATTCTGAACTTACACATCTCATCAGGATCTGTTCATGTCTCGAGTCTGACAAGGGCCACCTTCAAGTCACAAGCAAAAAGCCTGTGTACATTTTTGGCTGTGTAAATGCATGTGATCACGAGTTGAACACAAGAGGGCGGTATACACTAACATACGCTTCATAGTGGACAGAACAACACACTTGAATATTATTTGTTAAAAATAAAATAATTTAGCAGACACTTTTGTCCAACTGATCTGACAAAAACAGCCTGCTGTTGACAAAGGGGAGGGAGGTCGTTTGTACGCGGCAGGCCATCATTACCAGCTTTGATTAAACATGTTCTTTTACGTAATATTCGTACTTAATCTAAACCATTTCCTTGATTGGTAACAACAACAAAAAAGCAGCGGCTACACCATTTTTTCCCGATGGGGTGCACCTGAAAACCCTCTGCAATCCCACGCATAGTATACTCTGCATGAAGAACAGATCAAAAGATGCAACATGCAAATCGAACCCCACAAGTGAATTAAGCGGAACATGTTACCGTCTCCTTTTCTTTTTGATAGACTATACAAAGGAAGAGCATTGAATAACAGGCCTTGTCACGTACTAAATATGACAGAACACTGTTCAACTTCTTGGCTCAGCTGGCTGATGGAGGGATTGATAGAGGGGTCATAAAATATATGTGGGTTAACATTTCTCACAGGAGAGTCATGAGTCTGCCAAGGGTCCCTGGGTTGGTGATTGATGACAACAGAACCCAGTCCAGTCTGTGAATGAACCGATCCAGTTTTCTTATTGTATGTACATGTACAGTGCCCTCCAAAAGTATTGGAACAGTGAGGCGAATTCCTTTATTTTTGCTGTAGACTGAAAACATTTGGGCTTGACATCAAATAATGAACGTGAGACCAGAGATCAACGTTTCAGCTTTTATTTCCAGGTATTTACATCAGGATCTGATGCACAACTAAGAAAATATCACATTTTGTTTGAATCCACCCATTTGTCATGTGAGCAAAAGTATTGGAACAGATATACTTAAAACATATTTAAGTGAATAAGACTTAATATTTAGTTGCAAATCCTTTGCTTTCAATAACTGCAGCAAGTCTGTGACCCATTGACGTCACCAAACTTTTGCATTCTTCCTTTTTGATGCTTTCCCAGGCTTTCACTGCAGCCTCTTTCAGTTGTTGTTTGTTTTGTGGGGTTCCTCCCTTCAGTCTCCTCTTAAGCAGGTAAAATGCATGCTCTATAGGGTTTAAGTCTGGAGATTGACTTGGCCAGTCTAATACCTTCCATTTCTTGCCCCTGATGAACTCCTTTGTTGTTTTGGCAGTGTGTTTTGGGTCGTTATCTTGCTGCATGATGAAGGCTCTGCCAATCAGTTTGGTTGCATCTTTCCTTAAATTGGCAGACAAAATGTTTCTGTAGACTTCCGAGTTCATTTTGCTGCTGCCATCATGTGTTACATCCTCAATGAAGATTAATGAGCCCGTCCTAGAAGAAGCCATGCAAGCCCAAGCCATGACATTACCTCCACCGTGTTTCACAGATGAGCTTGTGTGTTTGGGATCATGAGCAGTTCCTTTCTTTCTCCAAACTTTAGCCTTTCCATCACTTTGGTAAAAGTTAATCTTTGTCTCATCAGTCCATAAAACTTTGTCCCAGAATTTTTGAGGTTCATCTCTGTACTTTTTGGCAAATTCCAGCCTGGCCTTCCTATTCTTCTTGCTAATGAGTGGTTTGCATCTTCTGGTGTAGCCCTTGTACTTTTGTTCATGAAGTCTTCTGCGAACAGTAGATAGTGATACCTTCACTCCTGCCATCTGGAGGTTGTTGCTGATCTCACTAACAGTTGTTTTAGGGTCTTTCTTTACAGCTCTCACAATGTTTCTGTCATCAACTGCTGATGTTTTCCTTGGTCTACCTGTTCGACGTCTGTTACTTAGTACACCAGTAGTTTTCTTCTTCTTCAGGACATTCCAAATGGTTGTACTGGCTATGGCCAATGTTTCTGCAATGGCTCTGATTGATTTTCCATCTTCTCTAAGACTCACAATTGCTTGTTTTTCACCCAAAGACAGCGCTCCGGTTTTCATGTTGTTTTCACCTCTGAATACAGTCTGCATAGACAAAACCTATCTTACCCAATCTGAACCTGAGTGTAGACATTCAGTGGTATTTATTGATTGAATAATGTATGTAATAGGACACACCTGGGCAACAAAACACACCTGTCAGTCATATGTTCCAATACTTTTGCTCACGTGACAAATGGGTGGGTTCGAACAAAAAGGTGATATTTTCTAATTTGTGCATCAGATCCTGATGTAAATACCTGGAAATAAAAGCTGAAACGTTGATCTCTGGTTTCACATTCATCGTTTGATGTCAAGCCCAAATGTTTTCAGTCTACAGCAAAAATAAAGGAATTGGCCTCACTGTTCCAATACTTTTGGAGGGCACTGTATGTGTACAGTATGTTTGTGTGTGAGTGCATTCATGCCTGCCTGCATGCATGAGTGTCAGTTGATTAAGATCCAAACTTCACAAGAGGTGAATGACAGGCTTTACAGTGATTCAGAGAAAGGTCCTGCTATCCTGGAGAAACAGGAAAAAATGGTTTCAGCGTCAGAGCTAGTAGAATGTCAATAGACCATGTCATCCAGAGAAGGATGATACACTTTGCCACGGTCGAAGACTGTGGCTCCTTCAGCTTGGTGAAACTGTGAAGTTCTACCTCTCTCTCTTTTGAATCTGAATGAAGGGCATCAAGGCAGAAGAATGGGATATGTGAAATTCACTCATGTGGCAGAAGGAAGATATTTTCACACAGGAATGTATTCACAGACAGAAACCAACATTGTTCTCTTGTTTGAATGTATCTTCCAAGTATAATGGCCCGGGAAATTGTATATTCTCAGTCATTCCTCTCTTTTCAAAAGGATCACATTGAAAATAAACTTAAAGAAAAAGAGTTGAAGAATAGTTGTTTCAATTGGAGTGTCCTAAATTGAAAACCTATTCAAATGAAGGACATACTAGAATACACCTTTCATCTTCCTAGTCTATGTTTGTCTCTCAAGGAGGCTTGTCGGTAACAAAGATCTGTGTTGCCTTCAAAGTGGATGAGAGACTTCTGAAAAGGTTTACTGTGAAGTAAGTGTAAAGTCGGTGAATCACAGCAGTAGTCTAGACACAGGAAGGTTTATTGACCCAACTCAAGAAATAACATTGCAAACGCTTAAGATTATTTTTCTTATGATTTAAAGTTGTATTTATTTTCAAACACATTCAAAAGATATTATGAATACTTAACAAATGAAATACAGAATAAAATGGATGTTGTATTAATACAAAATTAAATACACAAAAAAAGGATTACCTTTCTTTAATCATTCATTCAAACATTCTTTCAAATACTCTAAATACACATTGGTCACCATCTAGCCTAAACATGGTCGTTAATACGATTGCATAACATGCAGGATAACACGGCAAATAAACATAATTATATAGTCAATGATATCACCTTAATATGAAATCATCTCAATCTTTAATTGTTCATGCTCGACACCCTTCCATCTATAATGATGAGCTTTCTCTACTCCTCTCTCAATAACTTCCTTGTTAGATGCCTCCTCTTTTGATGCTTGTTATGGCTGTGAGTGAAGCTGTGAGTGAGGCTGTGAGTGAGGCTTTGAGTGAGGCTTTGAGTGAGGCTTTGAGTGAGGCTGTGAGTGAGGCTATGAGTGAGGCTGTGAGTGAGGCCGTGAGTGAGGCTGTGAGTGAGGCCGTGAGTGAGGTTTTGAGTGAGGCTGTGAGTGAAGCCGTGAGTGAGGCCGTGAGTGAGGCCATGAGTGAGGTTTTGAGTGAGGCCGTGAGTGAGGTTTTGAGTGAGGCCGTGAGTGAGGCTGTGAGTGAGGCCATGAGTGAGGCCGTGAGTGAGGCCATGAGTGAGGCCGTGAGTGAGGCTGCTCCCAGTCTGAGTGGCTCTTCAGTTCTCCATGAAATTGAGAGCGGACGTCAGAAAGCCATTTCATGATGCAAATTCTCAACCAAACAAACCATGAATAATCAGCTAGAGCAGTGGTTGTATCAAATCTGGGGGCAAAATACTGTAAGAGTAAAACACAGGTGTGAATCGCTCAAAGCAATACTGGCCCTGAACCCTGGTTCAGTGGAAGCTTTGAGATGTACAGGCTCCAAAAAAAGGGCTTGCTAAAGTGTGTCTGCAATCGATCAAGTAAAAAAAAAAGCAAAGACATTCTGAAGTCTCAAGGAGGATCTGAGAATGTACTTTACAGACTGTTCAGCACTGCGTGTGAGAAACACTGGCAGTTTTACTTCCACGTAAGAGTCACTGGTAACAATTTATTAAGGTTACATTGACTACCATTAAGCTATATATAGCTATACCTATAAGGAAAACGATGTAGGTACACAGAAATTGCTACGTCAACTATACCTATAAGGAAAACGATTTAGGTACATAGAAATTGCTACGTCAATACATGGTATGAAATGTTAGTGGGATAAATTACAAAAATATATATATTAAGTAATTCAAATTTTGTCAATCGATTTACTTTATCTGCCTTTTTAAAATGTCCTTTTGCATGAGGATGTGTTCTAAATATGAGATGCAATGTAGCTGGAGTCATGAACAATCCTGAAAGACTGGTCTCAGAGTGTGTGCTTGTGTGTATATGTACTGCATATTGTACAGTATCTTTGGTATGTGCATGTGTCCTTCATACATCTGTGTGTCAATGGCCACCTTTTCAATCCCCAACCCCCCCAATGGGTGTGCCACTGCCAAATGCATAGAGTTTCACACTGGACTTGTGTGCTATAGTGGTCCTGGATGGAGGAGACCACGCCAAACGTAATGTAATCTTGGGATCAAATTGGCTAAATGCTTGGAAAACTGTTCTACTGTATTAAACTTGTTATTCTGAACTATTCTATTCTTCTGGTAAAAGGCAGGGATGATAACAACCTCATTTCAATACACCCATATGGTCCTGTTTTTACAAGTAATCACTCGCCTGATTGTATGCATAATGTAGGCACAAACCATTGACGACGACCACATCTAGAAGGATCTTGTTGTCTGGGGAAAGGGAATTGCGTAGTCTTCTACTTTGGACACATAGCCGGTCTGGTCTGACTCTACTTTCCTGGATTCTGTAGATGAATAAATACAAAAAATTAATTTTTCCCATTTGATACCAAATCACAATTTCATCTTCAAAGTTGTGGGGGAAGACTATATGCCTACCAAAACAACCCATAAGGCATACATGATAAACTCTTAAAGAGTGAGAGCAATAAGGAATACCACAATCAGGTCTGTGAAACAGTTTGAGAATTTTTTTCTCAGAACATCTGGGGAAATCCAATTATTTTTCTGTATGTCCCAATGCAGAAATGGTTGATGAATAGTCATGGTACGATCCATCTAATTAGTATATTGGCATTTTTGGATGCAGGTCGGCTCTGATTTAGTCTGAGATGGCAAATTTGACTTTACTGGCACTTTGGATGCAGCCTGCCGAGCAGTTTTCCAAGAACACACCGTATGCAGATGTATTTCCTTTGTAACTCCCTTTCGTCTTTTTGTCTTTACATACGTTCTGCCGACTGTCCTCCCTGCCTTCATTCTTTTTTTCCTTCCTTCCATACTCCTTCCTACCCTTTTCCTTCCTTCCTTCTTGACAACGTTTATTTCTTACTTTCTTCAGTTGTCTCTTACTTAATTCTCCTCATCCTGCTCTCACTCTTTAATTAAATCTCTTTTCTCAGGATTTTCCATCCGTGGCATCAGTATGTGAAATGCTGTGGAAGCATCACCTTGACCCCTAGGTAAGGGAACACACATTGCTGAACCCAAGCACAGAAACCACCATGGAAAAAAGACATACTCAACAAGGGCACTGCCTGAGGTTAAATGTTTGTTTTGGATTTGACCATCTTGGTGTGGATTGCAACCAGCTCCCTTTGTGCTGTTAGAATATGCCAAAACCAATAAATGAAGGTTTACACCATGGAAAGGTCAGCCACGTAGAGGCTAATGAAGCACAGTCAACCGCTGCCAATGCCCATGACTGGCTTAACAACAGACCTTCAGTTAGAACCGCGGTGTCAGTTGACAAGCAGCAGCTATGCATCATCCCAACCTAGTTATCCCTTATCCTTCTGGACTCAGGCACACATGAACTATTTAATATCCCCTCTGGTCTCTTGTAAACGGTTGGATAGCGACCTGTGATTCTTAACATCTTTATTTTTCAATTTAGCGCTTTTGTGGAAATCTATTTATGCGTGACATTTGCTTTTCAATTTCATCCATGTGTCGTTTTATATGCTCTCTCCCATCCGTTACAAAAGACTCAAATTTGCAGCCGTTGCACAAGATTGCCTGCCTAACCTTATATGCCCAATTCATTTATGTACCTGCGGGTGGATTTCTATTTGGACTGCGCATGCCTTGTTCTTGTGCTCCATTAGTGTCTGTGTCACCAGCGGTCAGTTAACAGCTGTTGCCCTGGCATCACAAGGTCTCCACCCTGAGGCTTGTAACGTTTGGACGTATCCTCTTATCGTGGCACGAAAGCCGGGAGATGGAATGAGAACACCCTCTAAAACTGGGGAGGCGTCCATGGTCGCTTTATTTCTCAGCCAGGTCTCTTATGGTCACTCCGATTGACACAAAGGCACTTAGCAGAAGATCTGGAAAGATTTTTAAAGTAATTCAAATAAAATGACTAAAAGAGCACAGAACCCCTTGCAAAAGAGTCATCCATTAGTGGCCACATTACACCTCAGCAGGAAGAATGCCAGATGTATGCCCACAGCTTGGAACAGAGGCTGCATGCACTAGACCAGATCAAGAACATGTTATGATATTGTTGCTGATGTCTGCAAACATCATACAAGTTCTGTAAAGATGAATCTCATCTGATTGTGCACATTCATTCATACACCCTAAATTGAACTGAATCACAGTCTAAATAGGAGTGATGAACACTATTTCTTTTGAAGCTTGATAAGAGTCCAGCATCTTCTCTGGTACGTTATCTGGCATGATGTAATTACATCGCTTACAGTAACTGATGAGACACAGGGACAATGTTGTCTATGATAGAGAAGAAGGTACCAGTGAGGATGGGAGAGAGAGAGAGAGAGAGAGAGAGAGAGAGAGAGAGAGAGAGAGAGAGAGAGAGAGAGAGAGAGAGAGAGAGAGAGAGAGAGAGAGAGAGAGAGAGAGAGAGAGAGAGAGAGAGAGAGAGAGAGAGAGAGAGAGAGAGAGAGAGAGAGAGAGAGAGAGAGAGAGAGAAATGTTATGGGATTATAGAGGATGGAACTTTATGCAATATGTGAAGGCTGTCTCTCAGCATCACTCATCTGAAAACAGATTAGTCCTCAAGTGATCATCATATACAACACCATGCCGGGGGCCTTATGCTATTCATATAAACATAACAAAACATACAGCATGCACTTAGACACACACACATTCTCTCTCAGACACACATTCTTGTTGCAAAGAAACAAGAGTGTCTGGCTAGGGCATCTTTGATGCTAAGTGGGTGCGAAATGTGGAAACTACCAGATTTTCATTCTCAGTCCAGCCCCACTCCCCACCCTTCCCCTCCATTATAACTTTAGAATGTAGTCTAGACTGGAAACTTCCTGGATGTTGCTACTTCTCTCTCTTTCTTAGTTTTTCTGTGTCCCTTTTTGCCATTGTTTCACTACCTCTTTCTTTTTAGTCTGTTTCTGTCTTGCTTTTACTCTCTCTTCTCTACTCTCTCTCTCTCTCTCTTGAAACATTTTGAGAAAGAAAAGTGCAAGATTAAACAATGAAAAGACAGGGAGGGAGTCCTGTGTGAGTTCCAGTCCTAGTCTTGTCTCTCTTTTTCCTGGCTCCCTGCAACACCTGCTTCTTGTTTTGATCACCCAGCTGTTGTCCATGTGTGATTACCTTGCCCTGTATATATGTGTCTGACCCCTATTTCAGTCCTTGTTGCTTTGTTGTCATACCTTTGAGTATTTCTTCCTGTTTCTTCCAGTTTTTTTCAGAATCAACCGGGTATCATTCGAACACTTTGAAGTACAATCTGCAGATCTGGGCAAAATTGAAAGATTTTGGTGTCTTGCACACTCACTTAATTATGAAGTCAGTGAGATTGGTTCCACCCTGCAGTGTGTAAAAATTTTACATTTGAAGTAATTTGTCTATTCCCAATAACCAATCATGTGCCTGGTGATAGAATTGGGGGTTTGTGTGAAAATAAGTAACTGTGGAGAGATGAACACAACCTAACTTCCCCTTGGATGAGATGGAAGTTCACTGATCTAGAGATACAAACTGTCATGCTCAGCATCTGCCGGGGATTTCTACGTCTAGTAACTGGAAGGGAATGTTCCTCATTGGCTGTCAGTGCATCTTCATCTGAAGTCTTCGGAACACCTGAGCAATTCAAAGCGATGTTGTGGGTCCAAAGAGTGGCAGTACAGTCTGCCCTCTGACTCCATCTGAATCAAGGACACGAAGAGTTTAGGGGTTAGGTATGTGTTTCAAATGTCTTGTTCATCCTGCCTGATGAAAAACAGTTTCCCTAAGGTGTAAGGAGACTACCTAGTTGATGTTTATAGACTAAATGTTTAAACAGTATATACAGTATATATCGTTTTCAAAACATCTGTTTGGAGAGATCCTTTCAGTGCACAAGGGGCTGCTGAATGTCCATGCATTACAGTGAAAAAATACAATTTAATGTCATGAATCCCCCTTTTATGGCACACAATACTCCATAACATAACCACAATCCATTTCCAGGCAGCATGCTTCTGCTTTGTCAGCGCAGGCTCATCCCTTGGCAATTAGTAATACACCATGCCTGCATCAAAGTCATTAATTAAAAGGTACTCAACCACAGAAGCACTGTCTCTAAGATAAATTCATATCTTCCTGTGTGGTTGAGTCTCATGCACATGTCAGACTCAACAAACTCCAATAAACTGGAACTGTAATGAGAGAACAGATAATGCTAGACAGAGTTACCTAACCACTTACTGACAAACGTAATCTTCAAAATCAATTTCAATGCCGTCCGGTCTCTAATTAGGTCTCCTGACTATACCTGTGTTCTCTGTACTTAGGATCCAATGATCTTCTGATGTCCTAGAGGCTGCTGACGATGGAGCGTTGACAAATGGGAGAATCAGTATTTTCTTGTGTGTAATAAAAATAATTAATTGTCTATTACTGTATGCACAGCTCAGAAAACTGGTGGGTGTCAGAAATGTGAAATACTAAGTGTTTCTATGCATACATAGGCAGATCATTTAGAAACGTGCACAACCTCCATTAGGTTTCATTTAAACTCTGCATTCAAAGCTGAGTGAACCCAAAATCTTTCATCCTATCTAATTACACACCTAAGAACCAGTTACTCATTGCAAAGCTTTTAAAACTACACATAAGTGCCAGCTTGTTGCGCAGACGACAAGCTTTTAGTACACAGCTAGGTTACTTGTTGGTCGTTTATTACAGAGATGACTGTGAGCTTAAAAAGACAGCCTTGCTTTACTCAGAGTGCAACGATTGGCAACAGGTGAGATTGTATCTTTAGGGCCATGTTGATAGGAGTAATGGTTGCAGAACTGGTGATGTTAAGGGCACGGCTCAACAGTGCACCATTAATTAAATGTTAGTGTGCATCTGTTCCCTAGCCCTGAGCTTCTCTGCCTGCAGTACTTGTATTGTCTGCTGGTACATCACCCAGATCTGTTGCTACACTGAAGACAAAGAGAGTTTGTTCCTAATCCTTAAGATCAATGGTACTGCCTCTAATGTAAACTAAATTAGCACAGACTATTAGATTCTCAAAAACTGTGCACCAGTGTTCTGTAAATGTAGACCATGCCTCACACTCAGAACAGCAGTCGAATCTGAATCTCTTGATAAGCTTTAGTTAATTATAGCTTGTTCTCTCCTTTTGCTGCCAATCAAGAGATCATTTCAGGCCACCATTACCCTCTAACTGTTCCCTCCACAGTAAAGTTCCAACTGTGATTGCTGTCAAATGTGAGATTTGTCAGGGCTCTCAAGCAGAGTAGACATCTATCAAATGGTGACCAGATTGAATTGAGTAGTTGTCTGTGACAGCCTATCAGGGGCCAGTTTTGGCCACAGAGGACCTGAGTAGAACACATGAACATGATGCCAGAACGCATACCATGAACGGTATGTGAAGGCTACATTTGAAAACATTTACATTTACATTTATGCATTTAGCAGACGCTTTTATCCAAAGCGACTTCCAAGAGAAAGCTTTACAAAAGAGCATAGGTCACTGATCATAACAACGAGGTAGTCCCAAACATTGCAAGCAGCCAAAACATGAAGCATACATTGTGAAAAAACTAAACAAGTGCCAAAAGGGAAGACCCATAAGAGCATGCAGTCATACAAGTTTACAAATTAAAACAACATGAACCACAAAAAAGTGCAGGACTGTACCTGTGGAAGAACAATCAATAGTAAAATATTTCACAGCGAGTACAAGACTTAACTTCGTTATAACTAACCTACAAGAGCAACAAGTCACTCAATAAGAGTCATTGTGATCCTGGAGGAACCTAACAACAGAAAAGGATGAAGGTACATTCAGTATGTGGCAATTTCCACTTGATTTTAAAGCAATCCTGACAGAAGCATAAACATACACTGGAATTACTTGGTTTAGTTTTGAATTAATTTAATCTGTTACTATATGATGAAATTAAATAATCATAAATGTTTACTGTTGCAGGCCAGGTGACGCCCCTGCACCCACCTCTCATATGCTAATTTAGTCTGACCAATCTTGCTCTGATTTAACCCATAGAGTCAAATAACTGCAATTCCAGCATATTTGGTTAAATTTGATGCACCGTTCAGTTTACCCCTTTTCCATTAAACCTAGGGGAATCGTTTTGGTTGTTTGTCCAATATTAAAACTCCATCAGCTCATTAACAGTAGTTTGAACGTGGAACAGGAGATGGATGGGGTATCAAAGAGAGAAAGCTCATAGCTCTCACCCAACAACATGCAGAACAACAACATTACAAGAACTGAGCGATGCATTCTTCTAACCCCTTGACCCAGGAGGCGAGAAGCAATGGAAATGTCTGCAGCTTCAGAATGTGTTCATTTTTCTCTAATGAGCTGCATATGGCAGTCTGTCCTCGAGTGAAAAAATCAAGACCATTTTCCTAACTATAAATTCAATGTTGTTAGCACGAGCAGTACAATGAACAAAAACCGTACCTCAATTTATTTTGCATAGAAGCTAATGTCAAGCATGCATGTTTATCATTAGAGTTGTTTAAGGATTTAAATAATGCCTCAAAGATATGCTTGTGTTTGTTGTTCTGGTGCTTTCATGTATTCATTTTTTATCTGTTCCCCCCCCCCCCCAAAAAAACAAAAAAGAATAAATAAATGAAAGTACAGATTTCTATTTTTTTTTTAAAACTAAACTGTTTTAGGATCTACAACGCTACCTGCTTCTACCCCTGCTTTTCCAAGTTCTGCTCTGAGCTAGTCCGTCAGTTCCCCCAGCCTCATCCTGACTCTGACCAGGGCAGAGCGGGAACATAGTGTCCTGGAGGACTCTGTTGTCTGAGTTGACGTTCCTTTCTGGTCTGCCGCGCCTCCGTTGTCAACACGCTAAATCAGGAAATGGCTTCTGTTGCTCCCCAAGGACTTATAGAGAAGCCCTTCAGCTGGTGTCAGCCCTGTGGAAGCCGCCCTGGGAGGGAGCTGAGAGTTCCTGATGCCTCCTGAGAAGTGACAGTGGAAGACATGCCATTCCACTGGGGTTTTTAATCACCACTTTTCTCAACAAACATCACATGAAAACAGCTGGAGAGTGCATCGCGCATCAGGGGGTTTCAAAATATGCTTTTTGGGCGTCTCATTGTTTGACTTGTCTTTATTTAGAAATACAAATTCATCTTTCGTTTTCCATTTTCTTTACCAGGGGGAAATAGATCAGGGGGAATCATGTTTTTAAAATGTGTTATGTTTTCAACAGAAGTCAAGTGGTTTGCTGTGGAGGCAAATGATTGCACTGAATTGAAATGCCAAGAAATTGTTCAAACACAACTGTTTTAGGCCTTCTGCTCTTTCCTATTAGAACTCTATGTTTTCTCTCAAACTCCAAAGTAGTGCAACATTGATACAGTACATACTGTTGGGTCTCAGAGTTTGTTAAAATTAGATGCTCAGAGGCAATTACCATGCAACCAAATTTGAAGTCAAACATTTTATTAATGATGCGGCTCTTGACATGAAAAGCAAACCTTAATCACAAACATGAATTGAAGAGATTCATCAAACAGTCCCATTCTAGAAAATACCCCCCATTCTTTGTGAAGTTATTGAGCCACACTGTTGAAATTGACAGTACAAGTATCTGGTAACAATAATTGATTAGAAATAAACCTTTGAACCAAATCCGGATGTTGTTTTGAAGTCCCATCAGTGTTTCTCAAAAGGTCCGATGTTTTAATGTCGTTTTATGGGAATGTTTGACTGTTTTATTGAGTCTGTTCCCACCTTTTCTATTTGCTGGTTTGAGTCACTTACCTTGAAATATAGGAACAGGTTAGAAGGAATTGTTAGAATGTGCAATACAATTGAAAAAACAAATCCAATGACTCTTACAAACGGCAAAACTCAAAAGACCCAGTCTTTGCTGACCCTAGTCACCCATTGGTCAATTTCAGTTCAGCTTGTTTCCATCTAGTCGCAGACAATCTGCCAAGATGCAGTACCAATAGCTTTAAGAACCAATTTTTCCCTACTGCTTTAGGCCTTTTGAATTTAATCACATAATTTCAGTGAATTGTTTTTGTGTTGGTGTTGATTGTAGATGATGACTGTATTTATATACTGGCGGCGGTGCAACAAATTGCCCCTCTGGGATGACCTTGACCTTGACTAGGATAAAAAAGACTCTTAACATTGATGTTACTTCGTAAGTTAACAGAACATAATGAAATATTATTAAAATGTCATTATCCAAGGCTTAAGGTGTATGTCTCTAAGGTGAGTTTTGTGTATATATCCAGAGATGATTATGAGATTGTTCCATCGCTGGATGGAAGAGAGAACTCTGTCTTAAGGGAGATACAGTGCCCTCCAAAAGTATTGGAACAGTGAGGCCAATTCCTTTATTTTTGCTGTAGACTGAAAACATTTGGGCTTGACATCAAACGATGAATGTGAAACCAGAGATCAACGTTTCAGCTTTTATTTCCAGGTATTTACATCAGGATCTGATGCACAAATTAGAAAATATCACCTTTTTGTTCGAACCCACCCATTTGTCACGTGAGCAAAAGTATTGGAACATATGACTGACAGGTGTGTTTTGTTGCCCAGGTGTGTCCTATTACATACATTATTCAATCAATAAATACCACTGAATGTCTACACTCAGGTTCAGATTGGGTAAGATAGGTTTTGTCTATGCAGACTGTATTCAGAGGTGAAAACAACATGAAAACCGGAGCGCTGTCTTTGGGTGAAAAACAAGCAATTGTGAGTCTTAGAGAAGATGGAAAATCAATCAGAGCCATTGCAGAAACATTGGCCATAGCCAGTACAACCATTTGGAATGTCCTGAAGAAGAAGAAAACTACTGGTGTACTAAGTAACAGACGTCGAACAGGTAGACCAAGGAAAACATCAGCAGTTGATGACAGAAACATTGTGAGAGCTGTAAAGAAAGACCCTAAAACAACTGTTAGTGAGATCAGCAACAACCTCCAGATGGCAGGAGTGAAGGTATCACTATCTACTGTTCGCAGAAGACTTCATGAACAAAAGTACAAGGGCTACACCAGAAGATGCAAACCACTCATTAGCAAGAAGAATAGGAAGGCCAGGCTGGAATTTGCCAAAAAGTACAGAGATGAACCTCAAAAATTCTGGGACAAAGTTTTATGGACTGATGAGACAAAGATTAACTTTTACCAAAGTGATGGAAAGGCTAAAGTTTGGAGAAAGAAAGGAACTGCTCATGATCCCAAACACACAAGCTCATCTGTGAAACACGGTGGAGGTAATGTCATGGCTTGGGCTTGCATGGCTTCTTCTAGGACGGGCTCATTAATCTTCATTGAGGATGTAACACATGATGGCAGCAGCAAAATGAACTCGGAAGTCTACAGAAACATTTTGTCTGCCAATTTAAGGAAAGATGCAACCAAACTGATTGGCAGAGCCTTCATCATGCAGCAAGATAACGACCCAAAACACACTGCCAAAACAACAAAGGAGTTCATCAGGGGCAAGAAATGGAAGGTATTAGACTGGCCAAGTCAATCTCCAGACTTAAACCCTATAGAGCATGCATTTTACCTGCTTAAGAGGAGACTGAAGGGAGGAACCCCACAAAACAAACAACAACTGAAAGAGGCTGCAGTGAAAGCCTGGGAAAGCATCAAAAAGGAAGAATGCAAAAGTTTGGTGACGTCAATGGGTCACAGACTTGCTGCAGTTATTGAAAGCAAAGGATTTGCAACTAAATATTAAGTCTTATTCACTTAAATATGTTTTAAGTATATCTGTTCCAATACTTTTGCTCACATGACAAATGGGTGGATTCAAACAAAATGTGATATTTTCTTAGTTGTGCATCAGATCCTGATGTAAATACCTGGAAATAAAAGCTGAAACGTTGATCTCTGGTCTCACGTTCATTATTTGATGTCAAGCCCAAATGTTTTCAGTCTACAGCAAAAATAAAGGAATTCGCCTCACTGTTCCAATACTTTTGGAGGGCACTGTACATGTACATACAATAAGAAAACTGGATCGGTTCATTCACAGACTGGACTGGGTTCTGTTGTCATCAATCACCAACCCAGGGACCCTTGGCAGACTCATGACTCTCCTGTGAGAAATGTTAACCCACATATATTTTATGACCCCTCTATCAATCCCTCCATCAGCCAGCTGAGCCAAGAAGTTGAACAGTGTTCTGTCATATTTAGTACGTGACAAGGCCTGTTATTCAATGCTCTTCCTTTGTATAGTCTATCAAAAAGAAAAGGAGACGGTAACATGTTCCGCTTAATTCACTTGTGGGGTTCGATTTGCATGTTGCATCTTTTGATCTGTTCTTCATGCAGAGTATACTATGCGTGGGATTGCAGAGGGTTTTCAGGTGCACCCCATCGGGAAAAAATGGTGTAGCCGCTGCTTTTTTGTTGTTGTTACCAATCAAGGAAATGGTTTAGATTAAGTACGAATATTACGTAAAAGAACATGTTTAATCAAAGCTGGTAATGATGGCCTGCCGCGTACAAACGACCTCCCTCCCCTTTGTCAACAGCAGGCTGTTTTTGTCAGATCAGTTGGACAAAAGTGTCTGCTAAATTATTTTATTTTTAACAAATAATATTCAAGTGTGTTGTTCTGTCCACTATGAAGCGTATGTTAGTGTATACCGCCCTCTTGTGTTCAACTCGTGATCACATGCATTTACACAGCCAAAAATGTACACAGGCTTTTTGCTTGTGACTTGAAGGTGGCCCTTGTCAGACTCGAGACATGAACAGATCCTGATGAGATGTGTAAGTTCAGAATGTGAGGAGGACACTCTCAGGTCAGTCTGCCATCAGGAGAACAGTGCTGTCAAACACAACACACTCCCACTGGAGCCAAGAGCAACATGTTTGTCATTGGGATGAATCCAAGAACTGGTGACAGTTCTATGGACTCTGACTCTTTACCCAAAAGGCCAAGCTCAGAGCTGATGGAATTACCTCTCCATACTTTAGAGACCATGTACAAAACTATAGAGGCATGGTGAAATGAGGACTCCTAACTTCACACAGATCAAGCATATTGGTTGCAGGTGTGAGTGGATGATTTCCTATACAACTAATACACATAATAATCTGAGTTTAAAAACGAGTGTATAATCACCAATTGAACAGAAGAGGCAATGTACACGAACTGCAAGCCGTTGAGTCAGAAGACAGCCTTCAACCAGCCTGATGATTAAAAGAAGGGAGGTTTATAGTGAATAAAACGAGTCATAATCCAGGTCAACAGGGCATTAGCTCAGCTTCAGCCACCCACACGAGGTACACAGGTAGCAGTTTTAACACTAAAAAGGACTTTGATATGATTTACATATATCTTTAGCACCTCAAAACTTCATAGAGGTCTCTATCAGGACCATAGTTCATGTGAGAATGCTGTAGAACCATCAGTTCCCTAACACTGTGCTCCTTGGTGCGAGTGGGCCAAATCTAATACAAAAAACTATTTGAGACTTTGTTTATAGCTGCTCCTTAGATTAATGTACTTTGTTAACATGTGTCTGGAGGTGCAAATAACAGTGGGGTCCTTGGATCTATTGAATGGGATATATTGAAAATGTACACAGTTTAAATATTTGAATGATATACTGTATATTACAGGTGCTGCATACACTGTATTAACTGAAAACAAATACTTGCTGGTGGAATTTTGTACAGTGAAGAGTCATGAGTGTCAAGCCATCATGACAAGACAAAAAGCTAAAACCACAACATGGCAGAAGGACACAGAAACAGGATATGATATCTCATTTTCTTTCAGGAACAGGAATTGTCTGTACTTTTGATTATTCTTCTGAATTATCACAATGCCTTCTCTCTAATTGTGAAGGCCGGATCATAACATGAACAGAAGAAATGACACAAGCAGACACAACAGAAAAGATAGGCTCACAAACCATATACCTTGTACCTAATTTTAGACTCTGCTTGTAGATTGTGTATGTGGAGGGGAGGGTGTCTAAAAGTGTGACCGTCTTTGAGAATAGAAACATGTTTCCTCTCTCTCCTCTCTCTCCTCTCTCTCTCTTTGTGCTATGAATGCATGGCCCTTCGATTGAAAAATAAACTATGTTGAGAAACAATAACATTATAGAAGCTGGCATCTATAAGACCTGAGTCTGTGATCTTTCATGCACCAGCTTAGAGTGAATGTCTGTCAAACCAGGGTCTCTCTGGTCTATGCCGCTCCACACAGGATATGAGGAGATGAGCTGCTTCTAAGCTTCATTTCCCTGTCTTTGACACGGTATGCATGGCTTTGATCCACTCTTTCCTCTCCTCTGCTGTAGCTGCTTGGAGGAAGTAATGCGTCTCATCTGAAGTGATGACCTCAAAGAGGTTCCCATCCACCTCGTACCTTTTGGCTGGGGGAGCAGAGGATAAGGGAAACAGGTATTAAGAGTCGAGATGAAAGGAAGCTTTATACCTCCCATTATAACTCAGTCTGTTACAGTGGGGGACCTGTGGTGCACAACTTCCCCGGTCGGAAACTCACCGTCAGGGACGTGGTCTACCGCTGTGATCACCGATGCTCTCAGGTGGACTGAACCTAGGGGCTCATCATCCCCCTTGTAAAATGAGAAAAAAAGAGAGAAAGAGAGTAAGAAAGTGAGGGGATAAAGTAAGTGAAAGGGAAAGAGAGGGAGAGGCACAGGTGGAAGGAAACAGAGGTAGAAGTAGACACAGACAGATAGACAGACAGTGGACAAGGAGACAGAGGGAGAGGGAGAAAGAAAATAAGACATTTGACCGAGTGAAAGAGAAAAGTAGTGATCAAGGGAACAAGTAAAAGTGAAGGGTAAGTGGGAACACAATAACAAGCAAAACAGTTGTAACAATTTTTCAATTCCAACTGCAGAACTGTAGCTTTGGTGTCATGCAACTCAAATGGGTTTTTTACCTTGGTGGGGTCATAGTAATGGAGATAGGCTGGGTCATCTCTGAGAATGAACTTCCTCACCTTCCAGTTTTTTCTCCTATGACCCTGTGTAAAGTAAACCAGGAAACCCAATCTTTAGAATGCATATGCAGTTTCACTGACCAGTGAAAGTCACCACTAACTTTTTGTGGTTGGGAACTTGCACTTCCCCATTCTTACTTTTGTATTGTCCTGGAAGTCAGTTGGCTGAGCGGTTAGGAAATCGGGCTAGTAATCTGAAGATTGCCAGATCGATTCCCGGCCGTGCCAAATGACGTTGTATCCTTGGGCAAGGCACTTCACCCTAATTGCCTTGGGGGAATGTCCCTGTACTTACTGTAAGTCGCTCTGGATAAGAGCGTCTGTTAAATGACTAAATATATTGGGCAGCACTTTCATTTTCAAGAAAATAGGCTGGTCAATCCCCTTTGAGTTTGGCAGAAATTGTCCATGGTTGAAATGAATAGAATATATGTCTATTTCTGGTCATTGCTGTTGAGAACATCTGAATATTGTGTTTCTGCTGCTGAGTGCTTCTGAAAGTGTGAGCCTGCAGTCTCACCTGTTTGAGTAAACAGCCCTGTTTGACAATGTTTCCCCTGAACTCCTCCTTCACCACTTCATCCTCATCGCTTGAGTAGCCCTCACAGAAGAACCCACTGTCTGCCTGCAACACCGCACATGCTCACTTAGTGTCAAACCAAACACAGGTGTCATGAGTAAAAACATGTAGCTCTTTCTTGTGTGATTCATTCCATTCAAGACCACAAACATTTTGTTTCCTGTTCAAGATAGACATCCTACATTGCAACCAGACAGAATATAAGATGTTGAATCATGTTCAGGGCCAACTCAATAGGGGTTAAGGTTCAGCCACACACACGAGGTACAGTGCCAGTACAGATCTGGACTGACTTACAAAGTAGTAAAGAGCATCTGTTTCATCCAGGAGGAGGGTCTCTGCTCCACCCACCGCCCCCTGCTTGGAGACCTCTCCGGCAGGCTGCAGGAAGCCCTCGTTCAGGAGTCCCGTGGCCAACATCAGAGCCTCTGCCCTGTTCCTCGCCTTGTCCTTGGAGATCAACCAGTCCACCACCGTACCACCTGACAGACAGGGAAGGAATGAGGGAAGCAGGGGAGAAAGAGAGACAGCGAGACAGCGAGAAACAGAGAGTAACGAGGAAAGGAAAGGTTCACTAATAACCTTGAACGGTGATTTGTGCTGCCATCTAATTGCGTTCGAGTGTTGTCATGCAATACCTGTAAAGCAGTGATTGTAGATTCTCTTATCCTTTTCCAGTTTCATCTCCTTCACGCCATCATTTGGGTCTTTCATTAGCAGGTACAGTTCACTGGAGACAAACAAACAACAAAGAAGTCATATCTTCAAACATGGTGGTTAACCATGATGCTTGATGCTGATTATTCCTTGCTACCCAACTTTTCATATTTGGTCAGGTCCTACCTGAGGTTGACTGTGTCAGGCAGACGGATAGACCTCCGCGTCGACTTCCTGGCAAACTTCCTGCCTCCCTCCAGACAGGAAATGGCCCTCTTGATGTCCTTCACCCAGGCCTCCCTCTCCTCTAGGTGTGTGGCCTGGAAGTAGTGATCCTGGTTCTTACTCGTCTGGAGCTTGAACACCAGCTAAGGGAAAACCACAGTATGATTATGTTGGATGGGACCGTTATGTATGATGAGCATTTGCAGTAACAGTACTCTGTACCTTTACCGCAATTCTGACTGAAGAGCTCAGTATATGTTAGGACCAGGAAGGAAGTATATGGTTGGATGGTCTATTTAGACGGTTATGGTGAGTGTTCAGCATTAATAGACACCCCAGAGAAGCAGTCAAGAATGTTACCACTCTCTTGCTAAAGTCCTGGCAGGGGCTGGTGAAAGTAGCTCCCTTCAAGGGAATCATCCCCTTGGAATTGGTATCTGTCTTCCTCTTGTAGAACTCCACACCGTCCTCTGACAGCACCACCCAAACCACCTTCCAGGAGTTCAGCACTGTGCCCTGCAGAGAGGATGAAGAGAATGACAGATAGGTGATAAGAAGCAGGACTGTATCCGATACTGAAATGTTTTTGGGCCTTCAACAGTAGTGCTGCAGTAGAACATGGTCATACAGTCCTTTTCATTTGTGTTGATCAGAACACTAATAGTCCAGGCAAAGGAACTCATTTTGAAGCCAAAAATAGAACTAATTGTAAAAGACTTTTTTTCAGCATAGACCATTTCTAAAAGGTTTCAAGAACAACATACTAAAAGTCCTAAGATATCCTAGTTGAGGAAGTATGTTAAATTCTCATCGATCCAAGAAGTGTGCCAATAAGGCCAGGCAACATAACATCCAAATGGGGCTATTTTTTTCCTTTACTCCTATCAAAATAAAACTTTACACAATGACACTACCCATGAAAAGTAACATGTATGTTAACTTTTAGTATGTTGTTCTGGACAATTCTTAGAAATGATCTATGCTGCAAACAATTATTTAACAATTAGTCGGTCTTAAAACGTTACTTTGCCTGGACTATAAAGGAAGTGATACCAGCGGGTTATTTTTCAGTTTTTCTCAACACTGTCAACTCACACAAAATTGGATTTTGTTCCTTCATTTAGACAATGACTGTGGGAAAAGTAAATCCTGGGTCAGAATTGAGTGTTTTATCGGTTATGATTTGATTTGTTTTTTTACAATGTAATTATTTCTAATTATTTATATTTCACTTTATGTTGTGGTTACCAGCTGAGTAAAAAAAACTGCAGGCAAGTCTTGCACCTGCCTGAGCTATTCTAACAGTTCCATGAATTCAGATAAGAATCATCATTTTCCAGAGCTAAGAATGACTCCTTGAAAAGACAGACTCATTGTCCCCACCCTCACACGGACACTGCTCACGAGTCATGGAACATCTTCCCTCAGATCTGTGGTTTGTGGGAGAGCTTCTTATTGTCACTCACTCACAGCCTGTCACATCCTAAAATTTACTCAGAAGGTCAGCTCAGACCAGAGAGCAAACACAGCATTGTAGCATTGTAGAAGTTGCTGAATTATGTCCCATTCAGAAACAACCAATGGGTCTGAATCAGAAGCAGTTAACCTGCCGTATTCTATAACTTTAACAACACAAATATTCGTTTTTATACACTTATAGACTGAGGTCCTTAAACGACATCTACCTAATTCCATCCACAGCATTCACTCACTAGTTAAACAGACACATCTTTGGGATGACTGCAAAATGTGGACATCAGCACCCTTGTAAGTTCCTGCCGCCAACACAAACCTACCGACCCTACGTTACTCAACCCCTTATCCATGACAAAATCACCTTTGGTTCTACTACAGGGGTCTAGGGTTGGTTCCCCCTTCCTTACCTTTTTGACCAGATATCCCTCTCTAATCTGCTTTGGTTCCATTCTCTCTCCGTCTGCTTGCTCCGTGTGTCCGTGTGTGTCTGTGTCTGTCGGCGTGTCAGTGTGACTGGCTTTGTGTCGAGCTGTCACAGCCGCTCTCCTACTTTTGAATGTGAAAGAGGAACACCCTTCACCCCCTCCCCCCCTCCCCCCTCCCCCCACCCCTCCAGCCACAGCTGTAAGCCACAGCTAGGGGAAGTGCTCATCAGGCAGGGCAGGGTGTGGCTCAACGCTGACGAGCTGCTCTCTTCCTCTTACAGGCGTAGGCCTCTGACTGTAAATGAAGTGGCCTCATCTCGTTCTAGACTGATTGCTCCTTCTTCTGGTCAGAGCTGTGATGTATCATGGGATGACACATGCAGTAAGCCTGGGGGAGTCTCTCCAGCACAACTGTCTAATCATTTCAGGATCCTTTTAAGGGTCCTTCAGATGTCCATTCATATTGACCTCCTCCTGGGCTACCAGCAGCTAAATCCGGTGACCTGAGTTTAATTTTTCTGTCATTTTTTATTACTGTGCAATATGAATTCCATTGTGCAATTTAAGGCTGATTTCTGCTGTTCACTGAATGAGTTAGCAAAATATTGCCAAAAAGTATACTGTATGTCAACAGTATACTATCATCATCACTCACCCAGTTTGTATCAGTCATTTGTCACAAGAAGTGGTTTTACACAATGACCTGGCAATAGGGAAGTGTTGACTCTGTGTAGACAAGTCTAAATATATGGCCATCTGTTCTTCCTGTTGATGTGAAATGTGTTGCTCAAGTTTTCCCAACCCAGAGTGTAGTTCTCCAGGTGCTGGCACTTGCTGTTTAGAGCAACATAACTTGGACCCCCTATAACAAGCTAGTCAAGTCAAGTCAGTTTATTTATAGAGCACATTTGAAAACAGCCCATGCCAGCCAGAGTGCTGACATGGGCTACATGCAGGAAAATGTCATATGTGTATTTATAAGGGCTATCTTTCTCTTTAAACAATTTGGAACCTTGTTTTTGACCCGCAAATTTTCCTCAGGTGAACAGATTGGTAATTTCTAGTGTCCCCACTAGGGTACACTGCAGACACATGAGATGAAACAGTTGGAGGAGTCTGTTTATAGATGAACGTTACAAGAAACCATACTTGGATTTAAAGGATTACATCCACTAAATGTAATAAAACATGTTAAAAACGCTTTGGATCGATTGCTGTATGTTTGTAACTGTAAAGCTTTCTACCTACAAACAGTTATTTTCATGTTTTATCTGTGCAAGCCTCAGAAAAGCTTGTTACTGGCCTGGTCGTCCTATTAAAATGGGGACATACAGATCTGCCTGTTGGCCTCTATCAGCCTTTGTTTTAATAAACATCAGGAGGGATGATGTTAATGAGCTTGTTGATGAATATTGGGAGATGGAGTTTCATTAACTGGCACCAGGAGACTCATTTTTCAGAGGCGGCGATTGGAAGATGACTCTGGAAACGGAATATTAATTTTAGCGGCAAACAAAGCAGGTCTGCAGAGGACATTTAGAGCACAACCTCTCATTGTGCTCCTGGGGAATTCACCAGGACACAACAAAAGCACACACACAAACAAAAAGAGTTATTGATTATACCATGATATAGTATCTATTTGAAATAATTTCTCTTTTTACCTTTCTGTCCCAATCTCTCCATAGACAGATGGAATGAAACTTGACTAGCAAGGCGTCTAACCTGGTTCGCACTGTGGGCCGGATGTGAGAACTGGGTCAGCCTGTTGCCCACCTGCAGGAGAAAGTGAGTGAGCTAAGCATGATGAAACCCATGAAATAAGGAAAAGCTTCATCCCTCCATCCAATCTGTTAGCTTCCTCTCCTCAACCTTCCTGGACCTTGGAGGGCTTTAATCAACCTCGCAGCACACCCACTTTCCATGCCTTGTTGGTCAAGCCACGTCTGTTGACTTGATCAATATGCCTGAGGGTTGCTTTGAGTCCAGAGTTGCATTCATTCCTAAATGAGACTGCTTTTCATGTCCTCTCCTCTTGTTCTCCCAGTTCATGGCGTCTGAGTCTGGGCCTCGATCACCCACCAGAGGCATGCGACAAAGGGGCCATGTGGTGATGGGGCCTGGTGACGAATTTCTTGCAACACGCTCTCTCTCCTCCTCCACATCCCTTCTCTCTGGGTGCCCCCCTCTGACGACCTCTTGTCATTTATCAATTCCGCCACATGGGCAGTCAGCACGCATGTGTGCAAACGCACACACATCCACACACACACACACACACACCCACACGCACACATCCAGATCCACACACAGTAATTTTCCTTTAGCCCTGCAGCATGCAGTCATAAACAGCTGAGGTGGACAGGCTAGCTTTAGCAGCTTATGCATCCCATATTGTGAACAGCCTCAGGGGTTCAGACTTTTGAATCAGCTGCTGGGTTAGATGGCCAGCAGAGTCCTGGCCTGGGACAACAGTGCATGCAGGGAGATCTGCATCCTCTAGCGAGGATGCCTGATGTCAGAGAAAATGTTTATGTTAATAGTTTTTAGGAACAAAGTATAGGTTTCACATATATTCAAGTGTATCATACATTCAGGTGTAACATCTAGTTCTTTTTTTCTTGATGAGTGTCTTGATGTGACTTGACTAGCTGGTTTACCAGGGTTTGTTTCATGTTGACCGAGGCGTAAATCAAATACAACAAACAGTAGCTCAGCATTGGCTTCACGTCGACAGATGAAACATTTACCAAGGCTGTGTTTATGAAACAGCATTAATTCACATGGTCCCTTATCAGTTTGGGTTTCTTATTCTAATGAATGTGAGCTCACACAATATGCTCTTTCATCTTTAAGTATCAAAAAGAAATGTGGGTCCACGCTGATAGCCTTTTAGGCTCTGTGGGGGGCAAATAGACAGCCTTCCACATGGTCACCCCAGGATCCTCCCATCCTCCAGCACTCCCAACCCGAAGCCCATGCAGAAAGATCCAATGTCTGGTTGGAGAAAACAGATTGACTAACATCAACAGAATCACTGGGTGTGGTGTTTGCGTAATTTTGGACGGAAGAACGAGAACTATAACTATAACTAGAGAGACCTGGGAGTGGATGTTATATGGGATCATGTTTGGTTGCATGTGTCAGTCCAAAGGTTTCATATCATCTGCAGGTTAAAAGGTTTCTATCAAGTTATAATGAACCCACTTCCTTTCATTTAATCTATTAGTACGTTTCACGAGGCACCATGTGTGAAGCTTTCCGCCAAGGTAGGGACAAAACACACACGCACATGCAAACACGCACACACACATGCACACAATCTGAATGAAAAACACAGAGAAGAAAACGACCCTGTGTAGAAAAGACAACCCGCTGTGCTTGAAACACTGCACCTCCAGGGGAGTTTAGAGAGAGAGAGAGACATAGAGAGAGAGAGGGAGAGAGAGAGAGAGAGAGAGAGAGAGAGGACCATACATTCTGCAAATTAACCAAACAGGAAAATAATTAACATACAGCCACAGAGGGAATATGGACTATGGGGCAGGAGTATGAGCTTCGTCCACTTCTTTCAACCAGCCTTCAGGTGATCTGACATATTTACTTTGATCAATTTTTGTTTAGTAGACTTTGTCATTGCTAATCATCCCCCCACACATGTTTGGTTCTCACAGAGCTCTATGTTAATGTGTTCCTTTTATGCTCCCGTTCTGATAAGAGCTCTTATCCACCTGTTCACACCTGATAGACCGCAGGCCAGTTGTGCCCACTTAATGAAGTTCTGCAGAAAGTAATTGACCAGCAGCCCCTGGTGGTGCATGAGGCTTCTTTAAAAGTAATTTTAACCTGATTTCTTAAACGGACACAACCATCAAGGTAGGCCTATTTGATGCAAATCATACTCATAAACACCAAATACGTTTACAAAAAAAGCATTTAAGATAAACTTGGTTTGAAAAAAATGATGTCCAATGTTAATATCAATTATTTCATTTGACCTTAAACCAAAATAATGGTTTCAAATGTAAAGTAATATGTACAAATTGGATATGCAATCAGAGTAGGTTTGTTTGACTTCATTTGTACGAGGCATTTTTTCTTGCCAAACGTTTCGCACTGGTCATTGGATGACTAAAGCCCTGTTTTGTCTTTGCAACATCAGTACAGTAAGCGTCATCAGCTCCATGGCTAATACTGTGGATAGTTCAAACACTCTGTTTGATAACTCTGTTGCCTTCGGGCAACCCCTGTTTAAGCTTCAACTGTAAAGTTCCATAAACCTGCCTCAAATGGTGAATGTCTGTAGCCTCAGGCTAGGGCATGGTGCCCACTGAGTCAATTCAACATTTTTGAATATATTTCCTCCTTTTCCACGGTCTCACAGGCAATGACTTGAATGATTATGCCAACCACGCAAGAAGAGCGCCCCAGGCCTTGATTTCACGTTGTTAGAGACACACAAACACATCAGAACCATGTCTAGAATCAACAGTTTGTTTTCTGATGTTGTGTGTCTCTAGATCCGGCAAAATGTCATTTTGAAGGCACGCTGAGTTCACACCCACCCACAGCGCAACATGTCTTCTTCCCAAAATGGCAAACGATGACAAGACACTGGTACAGGTTAGACAACAATAACCATGTGTAATATCTTGAAATCACATTTGGAATTAAGTTTATGTAGGACCTTCTCTCTCAATCTTATTAGATGCTAAACAGAGTCATCAAATCAAATCAATGTTCCAATTTCTAAATGACAACTGAAAAACAGCAACAGACTCTCCATTGTACCCAGGTTTATGGTTTGATACCGAAATCTGTTACATCGCAAAACAAAGGTTACTGTCGTTCAGAGGGTGTTAGGCTGGCTGTGTGTGCATGCTGGGGTGGAAATGATGTGTTGTGACGGGCAGGGTGGCTCAGCCTGCCCATGAGGGGACGGAGGGTGAGAGAAGATTCCAACCGACAGTCTGAGGGAGGATATAAATCAAATCTCTCCAGAGACTTGAGGGATCACAGCTCACACAGCACATGCTGGCTTCCGTCTCCTGATCTGGCCCAACCACTAGCAAGTTCTATGCAGCACCAGAGACATGACCATGCCTTTAGAAGAGCAAGCAAGAGAATAGGCCACAGATTGGTTGGGAATGAACTTAACAGTGGGGTGTGGATCCGGGGATTCATATTCTCCATCTGATGCTGTTGCAGTCCAGACGAGCTACAGATAAGAATCAAAAGGAGCATTCAAAATGCAGATTCACAGTTTGTTGATGAATGTTATAATTCAGGCCTGGCTCTGTCTGGAACAGGAATTTTCCTGCATAGTGTGTGATGTGCTTTCAAGGATCTTTAAATCTTCCATAAGTAATGAGGTTGATTTACAATGCTTACTTTCTCCTCACTTGTTGCAGTTCCTCTTCTGAAAGGTGTCTTTAATTCCATGGTTAAGCCCATTATGTATTATCTAATCATCACAGTATCATCTTCGTGGTGCAGTTTGGAAGAAGATAGATGAAATCAGTCTGCTTTGAGCCCACTGATTGCAGACCAGTAGCAGTATCTCTCTGCTGCTGTAGCAGAGACCAAGATGACCTGACATTGTATGCAGATATAGTTAATCTGAATCTACAATGGCAGCATATCCAAGTATTGTAAAGAAGAAATATTATTATTATTTGAGATGTTCCCGTTTTTAAAATGTATTATGATAGTATAGGTATAGGTAACAAATAGAATTGGTTTCCATATTCCACAGAGACAGAAAATAATGTATTTTGTATGGCTCTGTGGATACTGTAAATATTTCATTACAGCATTTGGCATTAACCACTTCATTGAGTCGTGTAGATAGCATGACACATAGCCTCTCCAACACATTGCCTGCAAACTGCAGCCAAACCTTTGGCTTGGCCGACAGCTGCACTGAGTGAATGTCCCAAGAGGTTTCTGTATGCTGTAGGGTTGGCACATCTTTCACATGAAATCCTGCCCCTCTGGCTATCCCTGATTCCTGCAGCATGTCCTTCACTTGATGGAGCAACTTCTGCACTATACACCGCAGTGTATGCCGATTCCAGAAAGATATGGTGTGGAATGGTTTCAAAGCAGTAAGGTATGGATTTTGGAAGGTCTAAGATTGTTTTTGTGCTTTCATCTCTAAATACTTGGCCCTGCTCTTGTGGTCCACCCACTCATAGGACCACTCACTCATGACCTTTTCTCACACTGCAGCCATATCTGCCATTGGCCTTTAGACGTCCCTTTGTTTGGCGTCAAGGAGACTTAACTTGGCCTTAGTACAATGTGAGGTATTTGTTGCTCCTTCCAAAATCTCTTTATCCACTGTTTCCTTTCTGCATGAGAAGAGATGCTTCCTGTCTCCAACAGGGGGCAGTAGCCATCTATTGCGCCAATGCACTGCTGAACCACAAGATGACAGTTCGACCTTGGCCTATGAGTTTGGTGAGTAGGCTGTTGCTTGATGGGGAATGATTTGCTTATTTTTTTGCATTATAACAATATTAACACAGCTATCCAATAATGTGTCTGTATGTATTCAGAATATAAATGTAATTATCTCCCTCCCTCTCTCTTCCATCCCTCTCTCTTTCTCTTTCAATCTCTGTCTCTCTTTCTCCCACACACCCACTTCCCTTATGTATCTTTCTCCTACCTCCGCCTCCCTTTCATATTTCTTTCTTTTAGCGCAGCCCTGTGACTGACAGATATACTGTTATACTCACAGCAACCTGGGGTCTTGTGATGGCCTGTACACACATCCCTGGCTGGGAGGACATATAGAAGGAGAAAGGGAGACTGTGTGTGTATTTTTGTGTGTGTGTGTTAATCTGTCTGTGCATTTGTGTGTACTGTTTGTGCTTCAAATCCACTGTGCAGACTAAGTACAGACATAAACAAACAGAAAGACATTTGATTTATCCCACTGGGCTTGACTGAAAGCAGAATTAATACTTTAGATTGCAAACCTTATCCACTGATCACTCTTGACCTTAAACATGATGCAACTGGATTACTGGATCAAGCGGATGAGATGAGTAAAATGTATTGTCTTGGTTCTCTACTGACATAAATGATTACTACATGAATCATAATGTGTGAATTTTTCCTTTGTAAATGCAATAAACCTAGCTTTTACTTTCTTTTTCCACTGCATAAAAAGGCTAGATTCTATGTTTCCAGAATGGAGCACTAAGTCCTCTGCTCTTTAGTCTTCTAGTAAACACAAGATCTATCTGATATTGAGTATTTGAATATGAGTATTTGACTTGGAATGAAGGACAGGTCAACCTCGTGCTAAGCTCATGGCCACATACAGTTGTTCTGCTTGGATTCAATTTATCATTATAAATTGTATTCACTGGATTAATCATATCCATGTCTCCATGGTATTTCATACTGAAATTATGAGATGGGAGGGGAAATCTCATTTAAAGGGGCTTGACAGACTATTGGATTCAGTGCTCTCTTTAGAGTTGCCTCCTTTTTCGAGTGCTCCAGCGCTACTGTAATTTGATCAACACTGCAGAGTGATCAGGAGAAAAAGTAAAAGTGCAATTTCTGGTAAAGAACATAATCTTGTAACCGAGGATATTGAATTGTTGAGGAAGAAACTCTAGATGTATTTGTCAGCACTGCATTAATCCAATTCCTCAGAATAATCCAGCCAAGGGGGAATCCAGGCTTTTACTCTACCAAGTTCTTGACAACTGCTAGGAGGATGTTGCTATCGAGGGGATTTGACTGCTTTGTTTATCACTCATACAGTCATGTGATTAAGAATGTCATGATTGTACATTTTAGGAATGCTGTTTATTTACGGCATGTGAGAAAGGGAGAAAGCAAGAGAGTGAAATGGCGAGAAAGAAAGAAAGAAAGAAAGAAAGAAAGAAAAAAGAAAAAGTGAGTCACCATAATGAGCAGTTACACAATACTGTGCAACTGCTCAGGATTCTGAGTCTCTTCTGCAGGTCATCAAATTACAAAAATACTGTGTTGGGTGCTTTACCATCACTAGTGCAGAAATCCGCAGAGTTTCTGAGATGTGTGTAAAAGTATCTTTATGACCTAGTTTCGAAGTTCTTGCTCTGTCTTTGTAGTGAAACCGCACACAGGAAAGCAGCTAATATTTAAACTCAGATGGGATGGCAGTCTTTCAAGCAATCATTCAAAGATTTATTGTATGATTTACGTGTGTATTTATGTAATGCATCTGTGTTTACCCTTCCCATTTAAAGTAATTGTGATCACAGTCAATCAGCCAGTCAATTGTATAAAATGTTTGCTATGAATGGAATTTTTTGGTGTCTAAGATTACTATGCCTGCAATCATTCCACAGTCAGCCTTTCTGCTCAGTATGGGCATCATTGCACAGGCATCCTTGTCTCTTCAAGTCACAGTTTTTTTGGAAGGTAGGTGATGACAGGTGAGTAAATTGGGCTCAGGACTTCTTGTCTGTCAGGCAGACAATACACTCCCCATGCTGCTGGGAGACCCTCCTAGCTTGGGCTCTGCCATGGCTCCGTTTGAAAGTAAAAGCCCACCGAGTGCAGTGGCTGGAGGCTTCACGCTGACAAACACACTCTCTCTCGGGGTGGTGGTGATTACACATGATGATGATACTGTGGATCTTCCAAATTCAAGTCACATCTTGCTACTGCAGTACTATGCTCTGCTTTAAATATCCATTACTTCAATTGATCTCAGAAAGACTATTATACTGCACTGTACAATATTTCAATAACAAAATGAATACCCAGGTATTATCTCTCAATCAATTAAACAATCGTTTAACACATTTGACCATTATGCCCCAAACCTTGTGACAGTCAGTTATAAGCACATGTTAACTTTACACTCTTTTATCCATTCAAGATATGCTTCATCGACCATGCTTCTTATGGGAATACATTAGCAAATGTTGATGGTAGGGGTCAAGGGGATTCCTGTTGGAGATTCCATTTCCAGTAGGTGTTTCTACAGACTTAGTCCAGATGAAATCGAATGAATCCAGCTATGATGTGTCATTTTTCAGAAGTAGACAGGTTAAGTGGAATCTTAACAGGTGGCCAGGCCAAGGGCCAAACTAAAAAGTTGAGATTCAATTTGATCTTCAGATGGGAAAATGAGTCGCTCAAGGCTTTAGTAAGATGACCCGAATAGCACTTGCAGCATGTTTATAAGATGTGCAGTGGTGTTGGCTAATCTTTGAATTTCCTGAGGCAACGTTTCAGATGCATTTTGGTATCGATCACATTTTGCCCAGAAATACATAGCATGTTTGATGATGCCATTGAACACATTATAGAGATAGCTACTGCAAGATTTAAACGTGAATGGAAAGTGGATGGTATGGTATCCTAAGTGAATCAATCTCATCAAAGTCGTGAAGATATCGACCATGATACTAATTACAAATTGACCAGATCCTTTTTGTTCTGTTTTCAGAAATTCATTCTATTCCATTCCACTCGAATGTAAACTGGCAGGCTGGTTCATACTGTAGTGTGTGATTCCACACAATGACAGGGTTCCTAAAGCCCATGTGTGCTACAACACTGAGCAGTGTTTTCTGTCTCCACCCTGGTCCCTGTTCACAGTACGAGGAAGAGACATGATTTAGTGTGATAAACCAACAGACTGTGTTCTCTCTGAAGCAAAAACTAATGAGACACCTGATGCATGTCGTGGGTATTAATTTCACCCTCCAAGGTTTGGGCTGTCAGAGGTGCTTGTGTTGTAGTTAGGTGTGCGTGTGTGTGATTTGAGAGTACAGAAGACGCTGTCTCTAAATTACATGCAGGGACAACGTCGGGCTGTGTTCCAACTCTCAAAGGCACAGTGTGGCGAAAAAACCCAACGGAGTCTGTTTTCAACTCCACAGGAATGCACCATAATATCCTTCACCTCAACTGGAGTTCTAGAAGATAGCAATAAGAGAGACAAATCAAATTCAAGACTGCATGATGAAGGTAAACAGAATAGATGGATCAATCAAAACAAATCATGTATTTTGAAAGTGGAGGAACCTTTGGTTTTCCAGGTCTCAGCCTTTGTGTGTAATGGTGATTGATGGATGAAGGTTTGAGAAATGTCCTCCTACCTGCATAAATCTTGGTTTGGATCTCCTTTGGAGTGAATCATTGCCAGATTAGCACCAGGCCAACTGGTGGTCAGTCAAACTCTATGAAAGCCGGTGAAATTCAGGAGGTTCAAATGTTAGTCCCCCAGGAATGGGATTCAGCTAGGACAGCCTACTATTAAGGAATCAAAATGGAATAAGTCTACAACATATTAATTGTGTGGAATTGATCAATTCTGTTTCTTTACGAAAACATTGAATATACTATTACGACTTGTCGTATCGTAAACTTATAGTGTACTGTGTGTTCATAGGTTATAAATCCATTGTATTTCTCAAGAAATTACATTAAAGTGATCATTCTTGTTTAAATTTATACTTTACTTTGGGACCAAAGTCATGGGACCCAGTCAAGGTCACATCCCTTCATTGTCAGCAATTGACAGCTAACCCATTGACAGCTATTTGGCACTGAGTACTCAATTTTACAAAATCCTTTGAGCTTGTTTTTTCTGATGCTTTGTATTTCACACCATTTTGTGTGTTGCTTTGTTAGTTTTAAGTATCACATAGAGAGATTATTGCTTTGAAGCATAAACTTTTGTAACATCTTTTATCTGTATGCATGTCTTACCCTGGCTTCCAATGAAGATGCTGTTATTTCTCGCAAGCTCCATAGTATAAATGTTTTATGCCAAGAAAGCCCACTCTCCCAGGGAATCGAAGTCACCGTTTCTGACAGTCAGACACATGTCATTGACTGTACTGTATACTTTGCTCTCTGGATATCTATGCTCCTCTCTAACTGTTACCTTTAACATAATGACCCATTCCTTATGACCAGCTATTGACCCTGTTGATCAGCATTTCCTTTGTGCTAATTTCTGCTATCATAAATATTACTCTAGCCATGGCCAAACTGGCTAAACTTGACCAGACTTGTGATGAGTATATGAAATTGGATTGTCCCTTTTTGTGGTGTTTAATAAATATGCAGAGTGCTCTCTACTACTTTCTCTTCTCTCAACTGAGTATTTGGTGCCACTGTAATTCAAAGTTCTCACAAATCACTCAGTCTTCTCCAAGTCCCTCTCTACAACACGAAAGCATAGTTTGAAGTATAGCATTTGCAACTTCACCTCCTCAGCGAGTTAATTAATTGATACACTCGTTAGCTAGAGGATATGTGAATCATGGCATGAGTTCATTTCACTACTTTATAACTCCTGGTTGGAAATGAGCTCTCAAAGGGCCAATTAGGATGAGCAGCCTGTCATAAAGCAGCATAAGTAACCTGACCCCTCACCTTGTGTCTGGTGTGTAGAGACCCACCACCAACCCTCCTGATTCTGTGGTGGAGGGGGTAATCCCTCTCTTCACCGTGGGTTTTCCCTCTCTGCCCCTTGAGACATTTTACTGAATTGTAAATTTGCATTACAGAATCCTGAGTCTCGTCTCCTCATAACATGTGCAGGAATCAATTAGTTCTGAATCTTCCGTCACTAGAAGGCAAAGACAGCGAGCTGATTTCAACAGTTGAAAGTTGGATGTTCTTGTCAGGTTCACTAAGCTCAGTTCATACACTAGGAACTGTATTTTACATCAACTTTCAAAAGACAATGGATGGCTTAATAAAACTTCAACTTCATTCAAAATAATTGAGCTTTTCCTTGATTAAAATGACCCCCAAAAGCCCTAAATAATAATGACGTTCCACGTGGATTGTACTAAAAAGAGAATTACCATTTAGCCAATTTAGGGTTCCTGACAGCCCCCCATTGTTATTCTGGATACCATAGTAGTGTATTATTGTTTTAAAGATGCTGTTTATTTATTTATTTTGTTTAGTGTGTAGGTTGCATGGTGTTGGATAATAATATTTCACCGCACAATACATAAGCTATTTTATTAGCATCCAGATCTCTAACATGTTCAAGGATTTTGTGAGTATATGTTGAGATGGCCCACTGACTATCATCGTTGCAAGGTGATCTTGTAGTTTGTCACTGACACTGAGGGAAATCATTTGTTATGCTTTTTTATTGTAGTACAGATGGTGTTGCTGCCAGTACCAAGTTCTGAACCATGCAGTCTGCCATAGGACAGTGTGTTGTGTTAGGGTCTACCTCATTTTGACAACAATTCTATGCTGCATCTGTCAGTAGATATGGTGTCAGACAAGTAGTACAGGTTGTAGGTGACTGAAATATAAAACATGGCCACACATTGCAATTCAATGTTCTTGGACAAGAACAACAGTCTGCTGTCTGGTCACCTTCCCAGTCCCTTATCATCAAACAAGTACTAGTCTTCTCTGAGCACATCTTTATGATTGACATCTTGACCATCAGTGATACTTTGTGTCCCGGCAGGGAGGGACCCATTGGCTCCACTGACATGTAATTAGTTAAGTGTTGCCTGTTAGGGGGCCCTAGAGGTGATTGATTGGATGTTATGAAATTGGGTTCAGTCAATCCATCACGGTGTACTAGATATCCATCCTGAACAACATCTAGCTAAAGATGAAGATAATTCCTTTAAAGATCTAAACCTGGATGTATCCTGCTTGGTAAGTCTACATTTAGGAGATACAGTATGAGAGAGACACCGTTGGAAATAATTGACATTGAGTACATACTGTACATGAGAGACAAAAAACTGGAAATATGCATTCATAAAAATCTGTGGAGATTTTAACAGGCAGAGAAAATTGGGGCTCTTTTGGTTGCATCCTGACAATGGCCATGTAAACAATTTAGTGAAGGAGGCCAAATCAGTTGGCACATTACAATTGGTTGCCACCTGTCATTGCTGCACAGTGATTGGTTGCCACATGTCATTGGCAACACAACTTGTTTGATTTCTTATTCATTTCAATTACCATCCTAATCTTTAAAATGTGGTCCTGAATACAAATTAGTAGAACAAGGAGGAGAGAGAACATTCCTCAGCTAGGTGAATGTGTGATAGACCACCAGTTAACTTACGTTTTTAAGGTACCATAGCTGTAGATGGATGTACAATAAAATCCTTCAGTAACAGACCACTGTATTTTGACGCATGACTCATACCTCTCAAGTGAGAGGACTTTAATCAGCAACATCCATCATAGCTTTCACACATGTGGATGACATGTTGCTGTTTGTCTCTCCATCCAGAGAATCAAGGATCTGGGATGTATCTCCTGTTCTGGTTTTGACAAGTGGTTCCCCTCTACACTCTCTCCACCTGATAGAAACCAAATTGTCTCAGTTTACAGGGTGCCCAAGCATGGTGGTTCAGGAAAGCCTGGAGGAGCTTCTGTTGGTAATAGGTGTTGCCAGGAAACTGAGCCTCTCAAACTCTGTCATCAGATAGGGGAGGCCAATCATATTTGCTGGTGCAAAGCTGTAAGTGGGTGTGGGGTTTCAATATTTCAACCTTGCTGTTGACTCCAATTCTGAGAACGTAATCCAAGGCCTATGCTTCCGCTGCCAAATTGTGTGTGGCTTTTTCCTGAAATCCATTTTATATTTAAATTTTCTGACAATTTCAGTTGATGGGAAGTACTGTTTCAATATCTCAAAGTGGATCCTGAAATACTACTACTTGGCGATATATGCAGAGAATAGCTTGTGCAGACCTTCCCCATTGTCCTTCTGCCAAAGAATGGACCAAACAACAAGTTCACACTTCTTTCCAGAAATGTTTGTGCAATTGATTCCTTCCTGGAAGGGGATTAGAGGGAGAGAGAGAGAAGACACCACTGATTAAAATTTAACAGTTTTGGACCAGAAAAAGACCATGTTTCAAGAATATCTGGATAAGAACTGGTTTGAAGCTGTTTGGGAGGAATAAAAGTAACACATGTATATGAAAGAGGTGTCACTGGCTATGAATACTAAGTCAGATGGATGCAGAGCTCTGAGACAAAGCTTTCAAGAACACGACTATGAAAGGAGGCAGGTGACCTGCCACCACCTCTAACCCTTGAAGAAAGATATATTTGTATATATTTATATACAATAACCACTCGCTTTCTAACCGTTTTTTGAAAAATTCCTGTCGGTTTAATTCATTCAGAATGTATGATCACCTTTGAAACCTTTTCACACCTTATGCCGACTGCTAATTGGATCAGACATTTCAAATTATTATGATGAAGTTGAAAATGTGTTAGCTAACGATGCCAGCTCACCTTTCAATCGACAGAGGACAACTCAAGGAGTCTTTTGCATGCAAACTCTGTGGTGCTAAGATGGGTTTCCTCCTGCTTTAAACTCATGATAAATTACATCCAATACTACTGTTGAACTCAGCCATTTAGTATGTGCAGAGAGGCATACCTGTGGTGTGTCTGAGTAATGATTTCAGCTTCCAATCTCCTGTGATCCCCTGAAGAGAAGCTCAAAATTGTACTTTAATATCAAGACATTGTTAGCACCCCCCCCCCCCCCCTCCTTCCCTCACGAAACCCCCATGACATTATCCGTGCACACACACACACACACACACACACACACACACACATCCATGGAACTAGAATGGCCTGGCGGCTAGGGGATCACAGTGGGGGAACACTTCACACTCGCTGCTTTTGTTTAGTGTACAATTCATTATTCACCTCCCCATGAAGCACTGCTGTCGCTTCATGTGAGAAGCCCTGGCTGGCAGTGCATTGAAAACCCCCTTCCATCCCTGTTGTTTGCATGCGTTGACGGTTTCTAAATGTTGAAGCCAGACAGGCAAAAGGGTGGGTGGCTATTTCTCGATTTCCTTCCGACGACCTCTGCTTGAACTCTGCTCTCTGCCAATGTCTGAACACTGAAAACACAGACAACAGAGAAAACTTTAACATGGACCTTTTGACTTTTGATGTTCCGACATCCGACTGCTTGACTTTTTTTCCAGATGTGACTTATTTTGAGATTCAAAGGATTAGAAGACGACATGGCTTGTCTATTCTCATACTTTACATTGACTGTGGTCCCGACATGGATTGCGAGATGGGACTTTCTCAAAATACTGTATATCATGTTCCAAACCAAACTACTAATGTTTGTTTAATAACTACGGGCATGTTTAGCATTGTCTTCAGTGAAGCAAAACAATTTCCTGATGAGAACATCATTCATAATTTATCATCATTCAAATTTGATTATTCAAATTGAGTTGCTTTTTGGTATGACCAGTTGCTCAATTATGGATGTGCTGCAATTCCTTTGAGGACAGACGACATAATCTGTTTGCCAATTGTCAACATAAATACTGTCGTAGAAAACAATCATAATACATGTTTGATACAACCTTTTACATGCATTTTTGATTGTATATTTCAGCACAGATGGATGTTCTGTATTTAACAGGGTTTGGTCAACTTCTTATCAATTATGATTTTTAATTATTTTCGGTCTTAATATGAATGTTGGCGTTTAAATTAAGTTTAGGAATTACATTCCTATCAGTTAAAGTAGGATTTGTGCTACATAAGGCATGCACATCCTAGTATTTCTCTCAGGGCATGATGATCAAAAATACAGCTTAATTTGCACTAATATGCACTTATTTATATTCTTACTATAACCTTGCAGTGTACTATATATATCATTGAATAATAATGTGCACCTATTTGTGTGTGTAAGGTGTGTGGTTGTGTGTTGTTCATAGAAAACACTGCAGATATTAGCCCTGTGTTGACAGTTAGGAGAAGAAGGATTTGGGACTGTAAGCTCTAAAACAGCTGATGCTGATGTATCTTCGTTTCCCCCAGATATGAGGATCTCTACAGCTGGGGGGGTTGGGTGAAGATGCCCTAGGTCAATAACAGATAGATTGAAGATAGGTACAGGCATTATACTGCAGGTGTTTTACTAAATCAATTGTGCACATTCAGCACATTTGCTAATGCCCCTTCTGCAAAGTATGTCTTGTTTTTGTGGTTGGTTATTTTTGCAACAATGACAGAGTTGCACAAGTCCCAACTGATCCTCCCAATCCTAAATAATGTGTAAACATTCAGCAGAGTTAGACTGTTTATGAACAGGGCTCCAGCTTACTCAAACACGTGTGATCTGCATGTGTGATCTGTCTTTGTATTTGGTTTCATCTGAAGTAACTTTAGCTTTGTTCCCAGGCAGGACTGTTAAACATAACACTACTGTGGATGTACAGTAACAGTCATAGTTAGCCTGCTCTCTTTGTCACAGTGGCATGATGTGTATAGGCTGATGATTGATTTCCCATAACGTGGCACAGTGGCACAGTGTGCCACTCTACTGCTTTGCACTGGGGCATGTTCTCCCCAGGCCTCTTGGTGCACAATCCTTTTCTTTGTAGAGTTTGCATGTTCTCCCCATGATCACATGGGTTTCCTCCTAAGAATGCCTATACACAAACATGCAGCACCAGAACAGATCGCAGTCCTGCCCTGTCCCTGACCAAGACATGGACGTGAGCACTTGGAATGGGTCCCTGGGCAGCGCTGATATGGCTCCCCATTGTTCCTGCCTGCCCTTGGAGGAAGGACCGCATGGATGGGAAATATAAAGTGAACAAGTTTCTTCTGTGGACAGTCCTGCATGTATGTGTGCTCCCATGTGTTTGTGACATACTGTGAGACAATAAAATAGTTCATCCTTTCTTCTTCTTGTTATAACTCTACTTGAAAGAAAGACACCCTTTTCATTTCATTAGTTAATGACAGTGTGACAACTTTGATGATTATCTACTGAAAAAACTCTCAAGCCTTGTTTGAGCCCTAGGTCTTCGATTACGCTTTAGGTGGCGCTACAGCTCACCAGAAGCGAAAAGACGGTCTGAGGATTCATTCAGTCAAAGAAGGGGTTTGCCGTCCGCACTCCAGGCTGGGATCAGTGCCATTAAGAGGAGGTCGGAATTGCCACCTGTCAGGCACTGCAATTTGTCCATACTTGACAGCCCCACGGGACTCGGGAGATATTGACCAACGACATTTTTCTATAACATCTGATGCATGTGAGACTCGTCGAGTTTCCAGCTCTTCTAGTTTAGAATTGTGTGCAACTTTGTGCGAGAGAAAGTGACCTGACAATTCGTGCACAGGACAGCAACCTGGCTTTAGTGAGATTAGAGGCGGTCTCTAAACGCGCTATATAGTTTCGACCCCTCTTTGAAGATTAGTGGGCTGACGACGTCTGAAGGACAAGAGCAAAAGGATTATATAAGATTTCCTTTACATCTCGTTGAAGCCTCGGATGATGATTGGCATCGAACTTCGGGAACAGCGCCCGTGACGTAAAAGGTAATTATTTGAACGAATTAAAAAAAATATATTTTGCATTTGCCCAGTTGTCTCCAGAGTTGGATAGAGTGCGTAATACAGTAAGCGCGAGAAGTGCTTGTCACAATGTTCACACGTATTTCTCTTGAGTGAAGTCTTGACTTGATTAATGCAATAGCAGTACTTTATTGTAAATCATTTGAAATTATGTGAGTGCAGTGCATAGGCCTACAGCTAGAATATATTGCAGACCTATTCTATCCTTTCCTTGGCTCTCCTCCTTACCACTACACATCTACTATTTTCTATAGTAGTTCTATTTGTAGATGTTTGTTAATGCGTTGTTCATTTGTGGCAGTATAATTTGAGGAAATGTATTGAGAAGTGTGTGCAGTTGTTTTTTTGTCAGCGTGGGAACTATAGCTTTTTTCAGACTGCTGACATTTGGAAATAAGGCATGAAGAGTAGCATGGTCCAAACATGCCTGCTTCTATTGGTATTCTGCCCATGTTTGGCTCCATAGGCAGCCCATTGTTACGGTTTACTCAGTGGGATAGTGTCTGATGATTGAAGCCTGTAAGGTAGAGTTGAAGGCCAGCTTGGGAAGAAACTACCAGTAATGCTCTTTTATTGAAGGTTAAAATATGTCTGAACTGTAAAGGTGGTGTGTGGGTGTGTGTATGATTGAAAGACAGATAATAGAGTGAACGGGTGAGAGAAGATTTATTCAATGTGCTCGAGGTGTTTGTGTTGAAGATATGTTAAGAGGGACTGCATGAGGAAGGAGTAACATTTTTGAAAGTCATTGAGTCATGTTTAAACCAGGGACCAAATCATGTCCACAGCTGATTTTATCCCTTCAGATATACAGTAGGGCTGTCTGTCACATCCATTCATTGTATGGGGAAGAACTGATAGTTGAGAACAGAGTGGTAGAACTTCTAGCTGCTTCCCTTATTAGGAATCACATTTCTTGAACCTCTAAGTGCTCCACAGGGAAGATGAGAAGGGAAAGGCAGAGTTCCCCACACATCAGATGCAGGTGTTCCACAGATCCTAAAGTATTTGAGGTTGCCAGGCCAGTGAATCCAGATGCAACAACAGGACCACAGTGTGTGGTCGGTCACCCTCCAGAGACAATATTCATTGCCTGCCAGGAGGAGAGATTCATCGGTTGTGAGTGCGTGAAATTGCAATGCTCTGCACTATTTTGGTCAGGCCTGGCGATAGAGAGACATTCCTCTCAACTTCATAAGATAGAGAATTAATAGAGTTAGATAGGAGTCAAGCACATTCGGTTGTGAATGGTGATGACTGCCTCTGTTCTATGGCACACAATCAAGGTTGTTATCTCACGTGGAAGAAGAAAGGAAAAGAGCAAAGTAAAGAATCAGAATCCCAATTAGCTCTATTCGCCATGTAAGTTCAAACAAACAAGGAAGTAGTTGGAGTCAGATGAGAGCCAATCTGATAACACACCCAAAATAACACTTAGTGAAAAGTGGTAAGTGAAAAGTAGTGGCTTACAACTAAGGACGTTGACATTAGTGAGGAACTGATACTACAATGCATTATCACACTCTATCCATGAACTCTGAAGCAGGAAGGAGCTATGCTCATTGACACCAAGGTGCAACCTGGAAAGATTAATCAATGGAGATGGAGCTGCCATGTCTTGTGACAGTGCAACAGTGCAACAGTGACCTTGATACACCTTCAACAATAAGCATGGGAAACAGAAGCTCTGTTCACAGTGCTCAGTACTCGACGCATGACAAATGTACTACAGGGTTCACATCAACCTACATCTAAGCTTGTATGTCTTCATTTGTGCAACAGACATCCGGTTCAGGACTCAAGGATTTTCAATTGAAAGTGTGTAACTTGTACCGGTTAGCACACCAATATCAATCTTTTAGCTTTAGTAGTCCCCACCATCGAGTGAAACTTCTTTAACAGTAATGGCTAGGAGGTAGATAGAATGTCAGTGTTTGAGGCCTTTACCGAACCGTGAAGGAGAGAGGATGATTGAATGCAAGTTATCTCCCTGTGGAAACGGCAATACTCTGGGAAATTAATGGAAATGGAACTTGATATGAATATGAAAAATCCTGTGTGAACACATGGCAGATACTCATCTATTAACTCTACCACATTCCTCTGAGTTCAGAACTTTATTGCATTAGAATAGAAGTTTTGATCTTGCTGGAATAATTTCCTTTTCCTTTTTGATGACAGGTGAAGTGAAACATACAGTTAGAGGTTTTAATGTGTTTATTATTCCATTTATGATTTGCAGGCCACTAAGAGAGACTCAGTAGGCTGAATCAATCCTCATTTGTAGCCTCCTTTAGAAAACCATAAGCCAAATTCCATTTGATACAAAAATAATCTTAGAATGTAAGGAATGATGGTACAGAATGCACTCACACCAGATTAATACAGCGTGACTAAATGAGTTTTTATGAGTGCTCTCACCTAGCCTAAGTGCAGAGATATGTTCTTATCATTTAACTAATGTTTAGTTTTGTGCCATTTGAATCCATGTTTAAGTGGACACTGCATTTCCCCCTGTCTATTCAACTTTGCCCTTCAGTCAATGTCTGTATGGTATGAAAGTGTCAACTGATTCCCTATCTCTTTTCAGCATCCGTCCTTGGAACAAATTCATATTTTCTCACGCAGCTGAAAAGAGCTTGAATACAAAGTACTCAGTATTGTTAGTGGTAGAAGATATGCAGTTAACACCGGATCATTGTGTGCTTGTGTGCATGCACTAAGCTTGTGTCACTAAAAAATACATTTGTCAATTGGATGCCAATGGAAACTAGCATTTATTCAAGGAAGAAACTAATGCAACAAGTAATAGCACACCAGCAAGTAGATCAAACCTCACTCAAAGTAAGCAATAAGCATCCAGCGCCCTCTTTCTAGGTGGAAGCAGGTAGCGTTTGTGCCTGTTTTAATTTCACACTCCAGTATAGTATTTATCTGTGGCAGTGCAGTCAAGTGCACTGGTGTGCAGGCTGTTGGAGTGAATTGCATGGCTTCCTGTCCCATCATTACCATCTTATTATACTGTTTGACTGTATGATTTTGGGTTATTGGATGGGATCCTATTGATGACTTTCTTGGAATTCTGTCTATCAAGTGAATCCCTTTTTTTCCCCACAGAGGCAGGAGACCATGAATGCAATATACTGTACATCTGTGGAACAATCTGAAGTCATATATGTCATTAAGGCAAAATATGAAATGGGTCTCACAGAACACACGTTTTGAAATATGGCACTCCACATGTTCCGTGAGCACTAATACTTGAGCATCTATGCTACATTTGTACAGTTCTTTAATAATTCCGTTATATGTGACAAAAATGTGCTTCAGGACAATACATTACAACACATTCCTTCTGAATAGCATATATAGTTGTCTGCAACTAAACCATTTGCACCAAATATGTTGTCATACCACAGAACCTGCTACACACACAGGACATACACAACATTAAACCTGCTGTACTAGAATCTAATGCGAGTTGTTTAGAAAATACACATCCTTCAGCCCCTGCTGACAGAATGGCCAGTGTATTTCTCTCATACTATCCTATGTATTTCTCTCATACTATCCTATGTATTTCTCTCATACTATCCTATGTATTTCTCTCATACTATCCTATGTATTTCTCTCATACTATCCTATGTATTTCTCTCATACTATCCTATGTATTTCTTTCATACTATCCTCCCTAATTCTCAAACTTCGGTTCTCCTTGTTAGATACTAATGAGTTTGTGACGAGATCAGTGTCATTGATTGGGCCTATAGGTCCTATGGAATTGGAGATGGTCTAAACATTACAAAATAGTGTTTTCCAATGTTCTCCTATTTATTTGGTTGGGATTCATTTTTCATCAAATTCTATCAAAATTGCTGTGACAGTATTTTTTGTTTACCTTTGCAATCTGAAATATGACAACTAAATCTGAACTTTTAGATGTTGTTTAACTACAAACATGAGAACAGAGAATGTTAAAGGGAATTCTATAATGTTTCCCTGTCGTGTGATTTGGATCAAATCTCTGGCCTACACTCAGTAAGAAAACGTACCTTAAAAAATAAGAAGCACAATCTCACATTTGACTTCCCACTGACTTTCATTGTTTCTTTAAGATGATTCATCAAGCTCCCCTGGACATTAATGTTCGTAAGCATTTTCTAATTTTTCATAACACAGCCATTTTTCATTCTCACGGTCAGCAGTTTTAACATCTGTTCCCCTATCTATTGTGCCTTGCCAATAGTCTATTCATAGAAAATGGTCTGATTTGTCCATTCTCTTTCTCTCTGATGTCAAAAATAAACCAAGTAATCAATTACATTATTCATTCTACCAATTAATGGCCACATGGGTGATGTCCATGAGACATCAAAGAGAATTGACTTATGGGGGATGTACAGTAGTTTTGCCAAGAGGAATGGCCCACATATCTGGAGCTGGCTCACAGCCGACACCTTCCTGATGGGTAACCTCCCATCCGTGGCAAGGAGGAAGAGCTTTGACGTCTGGGGCTAGGAAGGCTCCTTAACATCAGCTGCAGTCTGAGGAGCTTGCTGTCTGTCTGTCTGTCTGTCTGTCTGTCTGTCTGTCTGTCTGTCTGTCTGTCTGTCTGTCTGTCTGTCTGTCTGTCTCTGTCTGTCTGTCTGTCTGTCTGTCTGTCTGTCTGTCTGTCTGTCTCTCTCTCTCTCTGTCTCTCTCTCTCTCTCTCTCTCTCTCTCTCTCTGTCTCTCTCTCTCTCTCTCTCTCGCTGCAAGTTTACTGCAGCGGCCCAATCACCTAGAACAAACCTCATCATGAACACACAGATATGTTTTTTTGTTTGAAATGACTGCATGACCGTGAGTGGCAGCACAGAAAATTGCAATCACTGATTTTCAATCAGTTCTGCCAGTGAAATTCCCACTAGCTCCAGGGCTACATCCATAACACTGCACGATAATACCCTGACGGACCAAACTCTCTTGAGATTTGAAATGTTTGCAAACCTATTGGATGGTGGAAAAAGTTTGCATTGCACTGAAAGGGCCTGTATTTCAGGTTAAATCCGCAATTTATCTTCCCAGTCATACTTTTGAATGCCATTCTTTTTATAGAGTAAATTAAAGTCTCTATAGATTTTGAAGATTCTTATATGTTTACGTTATGCACCTGCCCCTCCAAAGTAAATTCCTTGGTGATAAAACTTCATTCAGATTCTGATGTGTATTTATTCACAAGTCTGTGTGCTGCTACCTGAATTATACACCGTCCCACTCAGTGTCTTTCTCCATAGGTCTCAGTTTTCTTCTCTTTAGTGAATCAATGTCTTCCTTCCCTCCATCATCCTTGCATACCTGCCCAGTCTACCCTGCAGTTTCGTCCCAGCCCACAGCTGCCTACCTGACCCCCAATTCTCTACCCCAGGCATAGAGAAAGGACTGACACAGCCAAGGCTAGGGACACACAGATTTAGTGCAGTAGTTAGTCAAGTGGTGGACTTTACCCTCTGAACAGGGAAATAAAGTTGTTCTAAATATATACAGTAGACATTTAATGTGGGAAAGAGGAGGACACCAATCTGCTGCAGAAGTAGTGCTCAGCTGAGAGTGGCTTGAATTTACTTTCAGGAGAGGAGGGATAAAGCTTGGTCATTCCAGGTGACAGAGACAATTTGTGACTCTCATCCCTCCTTCTCTCAGGGTCCTTGAGATGTAAACACAATTGATTTAAGGAATACGTTTCTTTTTGCTTCTTGAGAAGTGCCTTTTATGTTGTTTTTCATTTCTGGGGCGTCATAAAGCATGTATATGCAAAAAAAATAGGTGTACGCAACCATACATACACACATTCTGAAAATAAAAATGCTGTGTGTGAAATCACAATCTGGCCAGACAAGAAAACATATTTTACGTGCTCTACATCTGACCTATACCCAGCCAGTAACATTATGATCTAGAGATATGGTACGAATAGATGATGGATGGATGAGTGGATGAATAGATAAAGTAAATAGACTAAGAACTAAGTAAGAGTGAATGTGGAGTAAGGCAGTTGTTTGAAGTCTGTCCAGAATGGGGTCTGGTGAACTGGAGCTTGACTAGAATAAAGGCAACTCTGTTAGTTTCTCCACCGTGCCGTTCCACCCCCACAACAGACATTACTCAGTGTGCACACTGTGAATTGGTTAAGAGATTGTATTAGAATTGATTCATACCTGGATCACTACTGGTGTGTGTGTGGGGGTGTTATGTGTGTGTCGTGACATCCGCTGAGAGTCAGAGGGCTGAGGCAGGAGACAAGACAGAAAATAGTCAATTTGCACACGTGCGTTTAATTAACAAAGGAAACAGGGTTCAAACATGAAGACAGAAGTACTCAGCGCCTCGCTCCACCCAGGTAGGTCGCTCTGGCCTGTACGTGTGGCACGCAACTCATGCTGGTGACAGGCACACACTGCCTCTTGAGGCGGCTGCCTCTCCCGCCCCTCCCCTCTGAGCCTGACGGCTCCGTTTTTGTAGAGGGTGCTGATTGGTCAACAAGCTGCAGCCAGGTTATCGTTGCTGCCCACCAGCAGGCCACGAGGCGACCTGGCCTGCTCTCTCCTGGGATGTCATAGACTCACTGTATAAACTGCATGTTAGGTTACCTCAAAGACGTGTGGTCGCAAGCAAATTTTGACAGCTTCGAGATTGTTGGTCGTCAAATCTGAAGAAAGCAGAGCTTTTTTAAATGCACATAAAATAGACTGCTTTTTGCATGTAAAGCTACAGTGCAATTTTTACTTTCCCTTGTTGTTCCTGCCCTAGCACTTAAGTGTGGTTGAATCTCTGTATTTATGTGAGCCTCATAGAGGATGTGGCCGAGGCAAAGTTAAAGGTAAAGCTTCTCTTTAATGTTTTCTCTTTTCTCATCTGTAATTGTGCCAGAGACACTGCCATCCTCCATGTTCCATATTTTGACACTGAATACAACATATTTCATTAATCCAGCTGTGCGCTGAGTACAGGACACAGTTTGAACATGACAGACTAAAGGGGATGAGGAGGAGCCTGGCTGTAATGAAGAGGACAAGGTTTCAGCTAGGGAAAACGAGCTCAAGCAAAGTCCTGGAATTACTTTGCAGTGTTGCTTTGAAGTTAATGTACTGGGCTCAATTAAATGGGGGGAAAGACGGAAGTTTCTTATCCGGCTTTGCTCCGCTAGGCAGAGGTCTGCATCCTGCTGCAGAGAGAGATTTCGGTTTTCCCGCCCACACGTGGTTCTTTGGGAGTGACACATCCTGTAACTTATATCTTTGGATGAGGTCTTTTTGGAGTTTCTGCTATCTCATGTCTCTAGCCACTATAGTGCAGTATTATTCTGGAGGTTGACAACGGTGTGTAAAAGCACACGGTCAAGGCCCATTGCCTCACCAGTCAGGGGTATACAATTCAAGAGAGAAAATGAGATTCTTTCTTCTTTTTCACCCTATGTGTGAGGAGAAACACTTTTTGCCACAGGGTTGGAAATCTGGCTCTCCAAAACCCTCTGTATCTGAGACGTCAGTTAGCATAAAAACACAGTAAAACAATAACTCCGCCATAGCCTATGAGGTTTTGTGTGAAAGGAGATGCGCTCAGGTTATAAAGTGTGCCCTTCGAACTCCTCAAGGTTTTAATACCCACTGGGATACAGCCCTTGGGAAGAAATATATTCCTACGCATTGATTAGCTGTGACAGGGGTTAGTTACAATACAGCCATCATCAACGTAGTGTTTGAAAAAAGATCGCCTTAATAGAGGAATGAAATGAATGACTCTGTCACTTCTTCCTCAGCTGTAGTGACTACACCATTAATTTATGGATGATTCCTACTCTTTTCCCAAAGAAACCATTTTATTGACCAATGAATGGTACTGGATATAAAAACACAATTAAAAAGTGTAAATGCCAATGCTCTCCCTCATCTCTTTATTAGAGTTTCTATTCATGTAGCATATGGTAGGATCACTTTGTCTCATCCACCCAAGTTAGGCTAAGCTCCCATTACATGTAATTGTCCTTGTTCTAATGTGGGCTCTCCAAGTGGAAACTGCCTCGAGCTGTGTCATGTGTATCTTTCTGATCTGATCCTATCTCAGCCATTGGACTCTGGGCTCTTGATACTTTTGTAACAAGGAATTCAATTTCAGTCACGGGACTGACATGCCACTGCATGCTGGCTCTGGTGAGTCTGTGTCAGTTAAGAAACATGAATGTGGAATTTTGATAAAAGAAAATGCCAGGCAGCATTATCAACATGTTTTTAAAAAGAATAATATGAAAAGGCAGATGATCAATTTAATTTCAAAGGGATTTGTTTCCCTAAAATGTCAGATGAAAGCATATTTGGGTCATGGTGTTCAAGTCCTGTTAAATCCCTGTTTCATCAGTCCCTAACGGAACCAGGAGAATGATATACACAGAGAGAGAGAGAGAGAGAGAGAGAGAGAGAGAGAGAGAGAGAGAGAGAGAGAGACAGAGAGAGAGAGAGAGGAGAGAGAGAGAGAGAGAGAGAGACAGAGAGAGAGACAGAGAGAGAGACAGAGAGAGAGACAGAGACAGAGATAGAGACAGAGAGAGAGACTTAGAGAGACAGAGACAGAAAGTCATGCAACTCGCTCTGTTCTCTATCATGTTAATAGAGCATACTGCTGGCTCTAATGGGTTTAGGGAATACCAACATTTTAGTTAAGTGCCTTACTTTAATGTCAAAATTTGATTTGAAGTACATTATCATATGCATTACTGTTTATCTATTATTAAACACATCAACACTTTGTCATTGATCAGAAATGCTGAGTATTTTTTTTTAAACTTGGGAATAGCAAATAATAAATACTCTCTTGGGGTGGATAATTTGTCTGCATAGTTCTTGTTTAGTAATGTGACATATAAAATGTATTGCAGTGGTATTACATTCTAACAAAAACAAAGCATTAATATGCAAATCCCTGCCAGAGAGCAATCTGGATGCTTTTGTGTTTATTCTGTTTTGTCTTTCCTTCTCTGTCCTGGATACAGCATCCGTGTCATAGAAAAGCCAACCATTTCATGTGAACTGACACCAAATCCAACCTTTTGGCAAAACATGCATTTTTGGCCAAGTCAATATTTCCCACGGTGCAGCTCCAGCATTAATTCTCCAGACAATTCCAGTAACAACAGATGCCCCTCAGGCTATTTATGAACAAAAATGGTCATTTGAATCCAGAATCCAGTTGGCAAGTACAGCTGCTGTTCTCAGGATAGGAACGAGGCCCTTTAAAAACACAGTCTTGTCTTGATTCTGCATTCATCCACTGGGCGAGAGCACCACATGAGTGAGTGACTTTGAGGTGGGTGCTAAAGGTTATCACAGCGGAAGCTCGCCAGCTACTCGCGTAGGTTGTCTGGGTGAATCACAGGTGTGAGACTGTGAAGTGAATTATACACTCTATTACAAGATCATCATCTTCCATTATTACCTAGCTGGGTAGAGGTGAAGACGGTGCAAACCCCGTCTGACACAGTAAAGCCTCCCGTGGTGTTCCCTGTATGTGCAAGCAGGAATTGGACATCTAGAATCAGTCTCTCGATTAATTTAAGTGGGGGCTTCCCAGAATTAAAAAGCAGATTCGGAGTTGAATGTCATTTATTTTATTTATTTTTTTTGGGGGGGGATGCTGAGAGTTAAAAGGTTCAGGACCAAACATAGCAAGGGATGGACTGTACGGGCCCAGCTGCCCACTGTTTCCTTCAGGCTGTCAGCCTGCCAGCATAGAGCAGGGACCTCAGACAACCTCCAGTTGGCTGCGAAACATCCCCACAAGGCAATGCGCACTCCCCTGTAAAACGACCAATCTGAGCTTGAATTGCGCTGCAAATGCATGCAATACTCCATGTATAGTAGCAGCCTTAGTGTGTTTTGTTGCATTTAAAGTGTGAAATCAAGTCTTTGCGTGTGTGCTTGTGTTTTGGTGTGAAGCTGTTGATGAAGTCTTAGGTAATTAATCCTTGTAGAATTTTACTCATGTCTCAAGGAAAATAAATGTTCCTCGTCTTTTAAATTGCCGGAAAACTGCTTTAAAAGCCTCTCAATTCCACTTCCTCAGCAATAAGGTTGTTTCTTTGTCTTCAAAGCGTTTTGCTACATCAAGAGGCCCGGAGGAGATTAAAACACACACCCTTTCCCTACTCGGAAAGATGACATTTAGTGCTTTAGCTACAAACAGAAAAAAATAAAACATGAATCTGTGCAACAGCACAACAGGCCTAGCCTTTATCAAAGCATGTTATGACACTGACATTTCCGAAAGTGCCATGGTGGAAAGAAATGTGAAAGAACCCTGAATCGTAGATGCACATGGGTTGCGATCTAGTTAACTTAGCTATGAAATGGTGCTGTGTGCAAATCTGCACAAATTGGAGATTAGAAGTGCTGCTCACTCCTGTTGTTTCACACAGCTCCCTCCATCTGGAAAATGGTGGCAAACTGCAATTCAGATTACATTTTTCTCAAATTTGATTTATGCAATGGATTTTTACTTGTTAAGATTACATAGTAGATCAGTGGTTATTTCATTATGGTGTCTGGTTTGCCAATTAATGAAACATCTGGGTTAAAAGAATTCCCTTGGTCATCATGATCTCGCTATTGACATTCATTACCTTAATCCCTGATACATCTACATTTGTAAAAAAAAAAACTGGAGTTTATTTTTATCTTTACCAAGTACACTTACTAGTAAGGCTGGACTGTAAAAACACAAAACAGTAAACAACCACATCAGTAGTATTTGGCAAACAATTTTAGACATTCTTTTCTTCTTCCTCTCCGGGTAAATATTTAGTATTTATAGTATTATGAGAGGTAACTTTAGCAACAGGGCTCACCTCCTGCTCTTCCAGATTACGAAGCACAGATGAAAGAGAACACTTAGAAATATTAGATAATTTTGAGCATGATTAAATTGTCCGCCGGTAAATCATGTATCCATCCATCCTGGCATGTACCACGCTGTTATTTGTGCGAAGCTGCTGAAGTCTTGTTATTGATTTCCACTTGTAGACAGCAGAGAGAAACTCTAGCCTCCCACGGCTCAGGCTTAATGTCTCCCCTGGGCTGTGGACTGAGCTTTGCAAGAAGGAGAGTTTGAGTTCAAACTCAGTGGTAGCCCATACATACTTTCTCCATGTGAGGTGTGTATGGTGCAGAGCCCTGGGAAACTTGATGCTCCACATGGAAGCACCTTGTGCCCACCAAAATAGCACCATAAAACCATACTGCACCCAAAGGCTCACTCTGGATCTACATCAGTCTGAGTGTGGAGGATGGCAGTACAGTATAAACAGTGGCTTATTTTCTCTCTCTCGCTCTCTCACCTTTTCTATTTATCTTTTCTATTTTTTTTCACCTTTTCTTTTCTTTTTATGGAGCAGACATTTTATCAATAGCTTTTACTATCCATTAAAACACACAAACTATGACGCTTATTATTTACCAGGATATCCTTGCAAAATGGACACCATTCAATGTCGGAGGCAGATGACAATGTTTCAAAACCATGTTCATAAAAGGAGACGAGAGAGAAGCTATTTTTTTATGTTTTGTGGTTTGTTTTTCTACCTTTTGATGTCACAGGCCACCCATTCTCCCTGTTCTACAGTGTTGTGCCTCGCTTTTTACAACTAAAAAGTTTACAGTATCATCCACAGTGTTTGACTGAATGCTTGATTGTCAAATGTCGAGGACATGACATGGCCTCACGTGTGTCCCAGATATAGTTCAATCCAGGGAAACAAGGATGATCAGATTTGAAGAATTGCAACATCAGCAGCCACATCAATCTTGTTCACTGGAGTTGAATGAATCCCCTGGATTCAATCACTTAGCATTATTGCAAACTAACTCCTGGGTTCAAACAACTCCAGATGAACATCAGATGGAGTGTACAAGTGATGAAATATTTATTTGAATAGAAGTGCAAAATAAACCAGAATAGCCCCTGGATGCATCTGTAGTTTCCTATAAAACTGTTGCATTACAGTACATTGCACATGATACTGGCTGTTGCTCCAGAGCTCCACATACAGTGCATTCAAATGGTGCCCGCTATGATCTCTCTGCTCGCCTTCCAAAGCAGGCAGGGGATTGAGCAAACCTTTAAAGGAAGACAAATATGGACAGGATAATGCAACAATTGATATTCGCTGCTCAAACAATCTGCCGTAGCAGAGCGAAGATAAAAGGGTTCGAGGTGGTGCCACTGTTTAAACATCCCTCAAGCTTAGAGATGCGCAAGAAAAAGCTTAGGAAAGATTATTGGAATTATTTCTCATCTGTCTTTTATTCAAGTTTATTTTATTCCTTGATTAGAGCTCTGTTGCTGCCGGAGTCTTTTTGGGGTATGGCGTTCAATTCCCTATTTGCATTTCTTTGAGCTTTTCAACTTAGATGTTTGACACCCGAAGCACCTGTTGTGACTGCTGAAAATGAAGAATATACGCTCGTATGTGATTGTGTTTACTGTGGACGGAGGATATGTGTAATACACACATCTCCTTGTTGTCATTGCCACACAACAAAATTACAGTGGAAAAGGGTCGTAATCAACCCACGAGATACAGTGTTTCCCACACATAGACTAATTTGTGGCGGTGCGCCACAGAATCAACACCGGCCGCCACACATTGCGTTTCGTAAACATTTTTTTTTATCGCTATTTAGGTAAAAACACGCAGCGTATTCGTTCAGCTGCATTTCCTTTCCCTGCTCTCCCTCCGTCTCTTTCACGCACGCGTCTTTCTCACATACACACACAGTCACTACGTCAGCACACGTTAGCAACGATGCATACGCCGTTCTAGTGAGACCGACAGCTACATCAGCGAGCCTTCAGCATTAGTGCCGTAGCTAAAGGTCTAGGAAAGTTGAGGCTACTTTTCGCTAGGTACCGACGGACATGTCTTAATCGAAGGTTCCCCTTCGTTGTTTTGGTGAGAAGTTTCAAGAGCTAGCTACTTACCCGGCGTCATGGAGCCGACCAGTTAAATAGTTATTTAGCACCCTGTATGCAGCGTCGCTACCTGCATATGCAGAAATTATTTGTTTGTTGTTGTTGATTGATTTTGTGAATTATTTCGACCCCCCCCCCCGGTCTGACATGAAACAACACCCCCCCCCCCCCCCCCCCCCGCCACATATAGCTTTCTAATCTGTGGGAAACACTGAGATAGATTTGTGAGGAGAAAATGTAAAAGATGTGTCCTTTAATTGCATTGAAAATGTCGTAATCATAGTGTTTGTAATGATGTTAAGACATGTGCTGATGTGTCATTCTCCACTATGCAGATTAACAACAAGCTCCCAGTTATAGCTGACAGACACTCTGATGGTTCATTTAGGCTAATGCGGGGGTTGGAAGAGGGGGAGGCACACACTCAATACGTCTTTACCAAAAGAAAGCCTGTGTTTTATTTGTGTTCTTTTCATTCCAGTTGCTAAAGGACTATTGCGATGGCTGCTGTCATCGCCTGCAGGCCTTTTAAGGGTATGTAGAAGGCTTCAGCTTGAGATCTTAGGCCGACCTGAACACACTGCAGACCAGACCAGAGACAAGAGGATGTTCTTTTGCAGTAGTGACACTGCACTCTGTGTTTAATCACTTGATTCAGATATGTTTATTTGTGAACAGTACTGTATTGAGTTTGTGCTTACCTGTGTGGAATTTTTATCTTCATCGCCTTTGGTTGAAAAACGTTCATAGTGTTATGGACGTAAAGTCCCACAGGCTTTTTCTCAAAGTAAATGTTAAATCAGCCATGTGCATTAGATACATAAGTATCCCAGTGGCACTGTCAGTGCACTCTCTCTCTCTCTCTCTCTCTCTCTCTCTCTCTCTCTCTCTCTCTCTTTCTCACACACTCTCTCTCTGTCTGTCTCACTCTCACTCTCACTCTCACTCTCACTCTCACTCTCACTCTCACTCTCACTCTCACTCTCACTCTCACTCTCACTCTCACTCTCTATATCTGTTTCCACTGTCTTCCCTTTCTGTCCTTCCCTCTCTTTCTTAGTTTGCTTGTGCCTTCCCTGGTTCCTTTGATGTTTAAAACAATGAGAGGGCTAAATTCCATCTGGAACTCAGGGGACTTTGTGCTGAAAGTGCCTTGTGCAGCAGAAACATGTCCTCCGGGCCTGGCAGGGGAGGATGGGGGACCCTGCCGCAGAGAAGCATCCAGTAGACTAGAGAGCAGACATACTGTAGTCAACCACCTTCTTCACAGTATCTTCACCACAGACTTTACCAGGAAACACACACACACACTGCTTGGTTAATCAACTGTGCCCACCCTTGTAATCCACTGAACTAATCTTTCATTGGCAGATGAAAAGCCAATTGTGGGGTTGCACAAACCGTGGGTGAATCATAAGATCGCTGAGCCATGCCAAAGGTGTAGAGAGCAGACAGTTCAAGGCAATACGTTGGTGTCGGTGAAGTCAATAAAAATAAGTGAATATGTAAATACTCTCTCCATCTCTCGCCCTCACCGCTTCGGACTCTTATCGCCATCTTTCTCTTATTCACTCGCTCACTCACATATACACAATCAGGCTCACAAACACACACACACAATCACGTATGGACACATGCAAATGATGAATGCTATCCATTACAGAATGTGGAAGAGGAAAGGGCTAAATGAGTGCTGTGGGAGGTGAGGTGTGACAGGGGCTGCTTCTGAAGACTGCTCCAGCGACTGCAATGTGTGTTTATCCTCTCCCACTCAGGTCCAGAAGCCATACTTCACACCGTCAACCTCACAAACACACGCAGCGCAGTACAAATGCTACACTGGGATCCATCATGCGCACACACACACACTCATAATACAGAGACGTATGCATGACATGATCGTTGGACGGTGTGTGCTCATTTATTCCGTGCTTTGAACCTTTCACCTCCTAGAGCGTGTTCTGTTTTCGTCTTTTTCTCACGTGGATATCACACACGCGTGCTCTCCGTGCGGTTAATTCATGCAAATGCATGCAACCTCCATGCCAAGTGCCGGGTTTGATGACTGACTGACAGTACAGTAGGTTGATTCTCAGAAATGAGGATAACCCTGCCAAGCAACAATCAATAAGCGTGACCTTGTATCTATCAACACTCAGCACACTCATGAATGCATATTATTACCGTAAAACCCACCAAAGCTTGTCTGTTGAAAGCCCCGTTGAGTTTGTTTATCGGTGTGCGAGGAGAACCAAGGGAGAGTTTACTTAAGGCACTCAGCGTGCCTCCAACGTTTCCCACTCCTAATGATTTGTTAATTTGTGTGATTGCTGCGCGCGGGTGAACAGGTCCCAGAGGTATTCTATTGTTGCTAAGGGAGTGTGTGAAGGACTCCTTAACTCCACTCCCCCATAATAAACTCTGAATGTTCATTAAGATTCCTGTTGGAGAGGAAGGGCCCCAGTGGCTGGTCGGGGATTATGATCAAAGGACACTCGACCCTTCCTGGCCCTGATAGATTTCTTCGACCACCTATAATAGTCGAGATCTTCACCAACGATTGCTGTCGTTGTGACATGAGTAGTGCTGGTGTGTCCTTTGTAGACTGACTCCGTCACGGAGTCGTTGTAATGCTTCACATATGTTTTGCATCCTCTAGGTGTGATCTGTCTCGCAGGAGGAAGAGGCATGCCGTGCAACCACAGAAACCCATCTCAGGTAAGCTGTCCGTCCTTTCATTTCAGACAGTGCTGTTTCTACTGAGGGCTATAGCGTGTCAGTATTTGTGTTTGTACACGTCTTTATGCTTGTGTATGTATGTATGTCTGTCTGTCTGTCTGTCTGTCTGTCTGTCTGTCTGTCTGTCTGTCTGTCTGTCTGTCTGTCTGTCTGTCTGTCTGTCTGTCTGTCTGTATGTGCATGTTTGTATGTATGTGCATGTTTGTATGTGTTCCAGTATACTGTACTACACGGTCGGGTCTGAGTGACCATGCTGGCAGTCAAGACAGAGTGGCTGATGGAGCTTTAAAGTGGGCCTTACGTTGCTTTGCTCTGATTTATTTATGTCCCTCAGATGATTCACCAAGACATTTACCACTGCACTCTGTCTCGTGAAACTCACTTGCTATCATAAAATTGCTTGTCGAGGGTCCACATGGTAAATATTTGAGGTCTTAAGAAGGTCTTATCCTTCTTAAGAGGTTTCCCCCAAACCAGAGCAGGTGCATGCCCTCCTGAACCAGCAGATGTGTACCAGAGGCCCTGGGTTTTGGCCTGTTCCTGATAAATGGATTAAATCCTAATCCCTAACATTGTACATAGATAGTCAGTAAGCACATTGATTGGTCAAGCGTCTTTTGATCTGCGTTTAGCATTCTCATCTATTGATTTGGCTATGCACAGAGCTTGCGCTGTAAGATACGTTAAGTAGTGTGGGCTTTTATGTCCAGACCACACTCACTGTCAAATCACAGAGCTGGGTTCATCCACTCGGGCTTTGTGGTCTCTTAGATCCGCTGACTGACTTCAGAAAGCTTGTCTGAGCCAAACACACACCCTGCTTAGTCAGCATGGGCATAACACACACACACACAGACTGCTCTAGTGTCCGACTGACAGACTCCGTCTGAAAGAAGGGTAGAGGTAGGCGGGGAGAGTGCGATAGATTAGAGTTGCTGGTGCAGAAAGTAAGGCATGTACTCAAGTAGAGGAGATCCGGGACAAGCGAGAGCAGAGAGAGAGAGAGAGAGAGAGAGAGAGAGAGGGAGGAGAGGCCGGGAAGAGGCGGTGGATGGTGGGGGGGCAGAGACAGAATTCTGCACAGTGTACCATTAGTTTCAAAGGGCATTTGCGGTCAGTTAGAGGCCCGGACACCGTGAGGTTGGAGGACAGGGATGTGTGCCAGTGGGAGGGCCAGGGGTTAATATGAAAGATGTGGCTGCTGCTCAGCAGAGTGGAGCCTTGGGAGAAATCTGTCACAAAATGAAGAGCATTGTATTTGCTATGTATTTGCCCCCTTGCAGCTTAGATGTTAGATCGTGTTATGTTTCAGCAGCAGAGAGGCTGGCTAAGGGAACTAGTCAGAGGTCAGGATGTGATTATCCAAAAAAACAATCAGACAGGGTTGGCTGGTATGGAGGAGGCAGTACATATTCCTTACCACACAGACACACACACACACACACACAGACAGACAGACACACACAAAGGACTTGTAGACGAGCCCATGTCCAGGGCTGTATCCGTGTGTTTCCGATGCAGCTGTAATCACGGCATGGTCAAGGCTCGCCGGTGGCAGCAGTACCTTAATGAGATGTCTGGGTCGGCCTCCTGTTTTATCCTTGTCTCCTTCACTTCAGGTTTCACATGGGAGTTTTTCGGTAGGTAGAGCATCAACAACAGCCTGGGACTCGGCGGGCACCACGTGCTGTCTGACAGCTCTCCTTTGTTGCCTGGCCTTTGAGTTTCACACTTACAGTTCACCCGGAATTAGCTTCAATCGAGGCAGACTTTGCTGAGGTTGGTAAGGCGTTCTGACAACTCAAATGGGATCACATGGGAGCGCGCACACGCACCAGTGTGCGCATACACACTGACGCGAGGGCACACACACATACAAGGGGAGAGACACACACACACATACACACAAACATGCGTGGCACAGAGCAATGAAGTTGTCTAGAATAATCACCTTGTGTGTGTTTGGTGTGAAGGTCACCTAGCCTTCTCTTCCCATTCTGACCATGCTTCTGCTTAACATAATTCGATTCATCTCCGTTCAGTGTTATTTGGACAGGAGGTGTTCCAATGTCATAGCGACAAGAACATTCTAGTTGAGATATGAATCTCATAAAGGAGAGGAGCTGGAACATCCGCACAGAGGAGGATTGGTAAATAAGACATGAGGTTGGCTGCTAAGTACGTTAAGAAACACCACACCATATGAAATAGTGATTCATGTTACCTGTAATTACATGTCATTAGGGAGAAGGTAGTAATGTATGTGTGTGTATGGTTAAGGTGGTGTGTTTGGCTCTGTGTGTGCGCGTACAAGTAAAACACTCCCGCGTCCTGTTCTGAGGACGCGTGAATGTTTCCCTGTGTGTGCGCGTGTGCATAGTATGTGGTTATGCGGGAGTGTGCGTAAGTGTGTTTGCGTGCTTCTCCTCTTGCCAGGAGGCCTCAGCGTAACTCAGATCAAGTCAAAGTACCAGTGACACAGCAGTGTTTGACAGGTCAGAGACTGGAGGTACATTGTGAGGGCCCAGGGGGGACCAGGAGATTGTGATAAGGGCCAGGTTGTACTGCAGCCGATCACTCCTCACTCAGCTGTCTGCGGCTCAGCCTTACAGAGGGATGAGGGTAAGAGCTGTGGAAGATGGACCCGGTCAACAACCTTCAGCTCCAATCTCCATCACTCCCCGCCGCCTGAATAGCGTGTGCGACGGACGTTTTGAAAGACCTTTTGGATACCTCACACATTACTCATGCAGACGTACACAGACACACACACAAGCACACCTGCATGCACTGTCAGATTGCTAAATGCTCCAGTCTGTCTGGATGTCTTGTTTTCTCTGGTTTGTGTGATTATCTTTTATTCCAAGACCGTATTTACTCTCCTTCACCCAATACTGACGGGAACAGTGAGAGGTGCACGGCAGCTGTGAAGATAACTGTAAGTTTGCAGGCAGTACAAACAAGTCAAGTGTGTTCGCCACTGTGCGTTCCTGCATTGCCTTATCTTAGCCCAATCTTAACCCTATCTTGACTCCATCTTTACATCGTATCAGTTCCAGCCTCGGCCTTGCTCAGCCCAGCAGTATTTCCTACTCCATCTCCTGGATCTTATACAATAACACACACAAGGAAATGAGTCAAAGGAAGGAATGCGAAAGGAAGATAGAGTCCAATTGTGTACAGGTGAAAAAGAGAGAGAGAGAAAGGGGGGAGAGAGAGAAAGAGAGAGAGAGAGACAGAGAGAGACAGAGAGAGACAGAGAGAGACAGAGAGACAGAAAGACAGAGAGACAGAAAGACAGAGAGAGATGAAGGGCAGGCGGGTAGAAGAGAGATGAAAGGAGAGAGTGATAGGATGGGGGAAGAGAGTTGTTGCCTCCTGCCATGCTTGTTAGTGTGAATGAGCTTGTTTGTATACAGAGAGGCACAGAGAGTGAAGCATAACCTTTTGGAATCAAATAGCATTCAGAAACCCCCTGGGCTGTTACATGGATTCTATGGTCAGTGTTTTTTTTAGGCCCAACAAATCCCTACATGTGTGTTTGTTTATGAGTGCCTCTATTGGGAATAGACCACCATAGATGGATGTGTGCCCCTCAGTCCCTCGGTGGCCGAGAAGAATGAAGCTCTTGTTCTTTCCCAGACATCAAAAGTGGCACAAAGAGGGGATGAAATATTTGCTCTGTGTGCTGCCTTGTAGCATTACGGAGCATCATCGCACAATCTGGTCATTTTCTCAACATGGACCCACGGGTTCTTGCACTCATACAGTACTTCAAAGTTGACAAGACACTTTCATCAAGTGCTCCTGCAGAGAGTTCGATATTGCGGCGTGATGGTCCAATTTCATATTCTTGGTTGGGATTCCATGCGTAGACTGGTGGGATTGAGAAAACTGTGTCTTGTGAAGCTATTTATTCTTTGTTAGTTGTGGTGTTTGGTCAACGTTTGTGCATTACAAAATCAAGCTTTCTAAATCCAATGTAAAAAAATATATTATTAAGGCATTGTCTGAAGTTTGATCTAATCATGGCTGATGCAATCGAGAGCAGAAAGAAAATCATTCAGTATTCAGAATCTGGGCTTTACAAACTAGCAGGGGCACAACGTGAGTTCTATCTTTAGTGTGCAAGTTGGAGGCCAGTCACCTGTTAGGAAAGTCAACGACTCTCCAAAGTGCTAATAGAGTCTCCTGAGAGCTCCCTGCCCCTGGTCATAAAAGTAATAACCTGTGGTAGCTGTCAAAGAGCTAGCTAGTCGCAACCCCCACCTTAGCAAGGTGCTGAAGAGTGACTCTTCAGAAAGGAAAAGGAGGGGAGGGGAGAAAACAGAGACAGAGAACATTTTCATTAGAGGCCGCAGCTTCTGGGAGTCCCAGTCCCAGATCTGGCTTGGCATCCAGGTCCCCATGTGTTCCAATTATCAGACTCGGCCAGTCATGCCTGTGATCAACCCTCGGCCAAGACAGTCCATTAACGCCTGTTCTCACATTGTCCCAGACCACTGGGTCAGATTAGAGAGAGGTGATCACCCAGTCGATCATGCTGCTTCACACATCTCTAGCTGAGTTGGATTGAGCTCTGGTTTGTGTAGCTGTGTAGAGTAAAACACAGCACACAAAAAACCACAATATAGAGTAAAAAGATGAGGTGGAATTGTGTGACTGTGAGTTACATCATAGAGATTGGGGGGAGGTTACGTGGAGAAATAAACGATTGTATTGTCTCATCACTTTTCACTTGGACAATAATTTTTCCCATGCTTCTACTGAGAGCTCTCAGCCTGGTCTCATTCCCAATGATGACAGATTGCATTGTACTGCACATTCCTCCTGCTGGTGGTTTATTAAACAAAACAGTTAAAATAATCAAATTGTGTGCCGTACGTTCGAATGAACACATCATTATAGTTCTCAAAGCTTATAGTTGATTCTGGGGTGTTTGCAGGGAGTGTACTGTTTAGTCAGCAGTCTTCACTTTTCCGGGCCCTGTTAGTTGAAGGCCTGTGTAGCGTCAGGCCTTTGTCTGACATTAATGATTATCCACTTCTACCTCTCAGGACTCTTCAACTTGTCCCCCAAATTATGTATTAATGTAATTAACAATGTAATTAAAACATGTATTTAAAATGTAACCAGGCTGATGAAGAGGCTATTGCTATTACATTTACATTTAGTCATTTAGCAGACACTCTTATCTAGAGCGACTTACAGTAAGTACAGGGACATTCCCCCCGAGGCAAGTAGGGTGAAGTGCCTTGCCCAAGGACACAACCTCATTTTTGGCTTGGTGGGGAATCGATCCGGCAACCTTCTGATTACTAGTCCGACTCCCTCACCACCCAGCCACCTGACTCCCCATTAGGCTATTAGGCAAAACCTCTCTCGTTCTATCGCTTCTTCTTTCCTCCTTCCCTTTCTCTCTCTTACTCTTGACCTTTCAATATCAGAGCAGCAGTTGGTGCCAAACTCTGAGCAGCATTGGAATCTTTTGTTATCTCAACCTACCATCCGCATTCACATTTGTTCAAAACCATTTTCCCTTTTCTCACACGGCACTTTCGGAGGGTAGTTAGTGGTGGGGGCTGATGGGGAACACTCTTGGCACACCACAGGATCGAAGATTCCAACACAACATGTCCATAGTAATAGCTTTAGCAAATCATTTCAATTCGGATAATGCAAACATCACAAATGCTAACCAACACTAGTTGTGTGTAGACTCAGAAATCAATGGAACTCTATAGTCCCTGTGGAATGCAGAGAAGCAAAAGCCTGATGCAGAGTTGTGCACACTTATAAATATATATCTGTGTGTTTGTGTGTGGGTGTGCATATCTTGCAACTTGCTCTGTGTTGCAACTGAAAGGGTAGCTCATACTTCAAACTGGGGCCATTTGAATCCACTTTTAGTCAATTCAGCCATTCAAAAACAAACCATGCACTCGCATTGCCCTTCCTCTGTTTCACATAGAAAAATAAACATTGATCCGATTTTTCAATATTCCATTTTATTTTTTTGTATTGCCTTCATGAAGTGCCATTAAAATGACAAGCTTACTTCCCACTAATAAAAATGCGTTACATTAATTTACATTCATATTCCTTTCAGTTGTTTCCATTGATACTCATCAAGGCAGACTCATCTGTCAGGAAGCATAATTCAAGTTAAAAAAACAACACTGAGCTCCAAAAGGTCAGCAGTAAGGTATGTTCATCATGGTAAATAGCACACCACTGAAGCTGCCTAGCACAATATCTTCAGCACCATGGACAGTTCCACCATTGACTTGCACTACATAATCTAAACTACAGTGCACCCACATTTTCCAGCACCATAGACAGCTCCCTCAGTGTGTTTGTGTGTGTGCGTGTCCAACAAACCTTTTCACAGTTTTTCATCCATATGTGTGAAACATACGATACTGTGTGTGACAACATAGGAAGGCGTGACGCATTCACACCTTTGCTTGGATATCGATTTTTACTGCTTGTCAGAGAAAGCAAGCTGCGCTCCAGTGTAATATCTTGTTTACTGTTTACTGGAGAGGGAGAGAAAAAATATGAAAAATGTGAAGATTGAGACCTTGTGTTAATATATCAATTATTTCTAGCAGCATATTTCAAAGTAAATAAAATTGAACAAGCTGTTCCGAAACAACACCATCTGATGTGTTTTGTTCTTTCAGATAACCATCGTAGAAAACGGTTTTCAATCGTGCGCCTAGATTTGAGTTCTCAGATGTTTAGCGGCTGGCCATATGTGTGTGTGTTCCCTGGGGCTGGCCCTGCAGGGATCTCCCAGGAAGAGAATTTCAGGGCTGAATAGCTCAGCACATGAAATAGTCCTCGGAAATGATGCTTCAACAAGAGGAATCGTTCAATTTGTCCTACGCAGAAAACAATATTCAAGATGAACTGTATGTTTTTTCACAGCCTGTATCTTCTCAATCATTCTTTTTTCCCTCTTTTTTTTCTGCCTGAAGAGTCAGCTGGACTCGTGGGAGCTGATTGGTGGAGTGGCATGTATTGGCTTGACTGTATGCTGTGTAACCTTATGGATGTGCAGACATGTTGGAGACGAAGAGTGCTATTAATTCTCCTCTCATGTTAGCCGGAGCCCTTCCTTTCCTTAGGAACAGGCCTCTGAATCATTTATTGTCTGATTGATTTTGGGAGAGATGGGAGGAGCACGGGCTAGCGAGCTAATTCTCAAATCAGTAGGGAGAGTCGTCAGCGCTTGAACTTCCCTTCCATAGCATCAGTGCTGCCTCACACATACGTGATTCCTACACGGCTGAAATAAGCCGAAAGTGTGTCCTGTGATGAATACTGCAGATGGCACACAACCAATTACCCTGCGGTATTTATCCCAGTCTTGAACACATCCAATCGGAATTGGGAAACATCAAGTGAGACGCGCACATTTTAATGACCTGAAAGCAATTTTATGGGTCGGCAAGTTGCAATAAAACAACAGTCTCCCAAAAACACGAGCGTTACTACTGATCCATAGCCTCTACAGATGTGAGAAAGGAAGTCATTTATGGAGAGTAATTAGACAATTACCGACAGAGACTGTATGAAGTTGGGCAGATTCACTTTGTGGACCTTGAAGGAAATGTCTGACAGCACTTTATTAATGAAACATAACTAATATAAATTATCGTCTCACAAATGTTTGGCATGCTTTGTGACTGAACCCCTCAATTGAAGACAGCCAGACAGTTTACATTAGATATAATCCCGGAGGCCACGTCTGCTAGAAAAGAGACATGGTAAATGCAATGGCACAAAATCCTAGGAAGAACGAAGCACTGCTCAAAGTCAAACGAACAAGTCTTGACAAAGCATTCATTGACTTAATACTTTTTTTTTTCTCTTTGCACTTAACCAATGTAAACAGCAAGTACATTTAATGAGTCTAGGTTAATATGGGATCTTGGAACATCCACTTGATTTTGGGACTATTGCTTTGGAGCATTACAGCTGCTGCAGAATAGCATAGAATTATCCATCTGAGATGCAGACAAGATTACAGGGTGAACATTTCTCTCTCTCTCTTTCTCTTTCTTTGTCTCCCTTTCATTGTCTCTCTCTTTGTTTCTTTTTCTTGCTCTCGAACACATACTCAAGTGTCTCCAAAATATAAGGTTCAATGCCTAACTCTCTTTCTCAAACACACACCCACACACGTCAGTTTCAATGGATTCCACTGTGTCCGTTTGAATGCTTATTATGAAAGGTTTATTAGCGTCACTGCTCCTATACGAAGACTTTATTACTCTTCCCTGGAGCAACATACAGGTAATAATCCTCCTAGTGGAGATTGTGCACTCCTGCATGACCTCTGATCTGCTTTCCCAGCACAAAGACAGGAGACAAGAGGAGGGAAGAATTAGCACACTGACAAGTCTGATTATTAGAGGGCTTTCACACAAAGCCTGCTTGATATCAAAAACAAGGCAGGCCAAGTGGAGGTTTTGATGACTTAACCTGGATTAGCACTTGTGCTGAGGGGAGGCAGACGAATGCCAATTACACCGCTGTTTCCTGTGTTAAGTTTTGGCATAGAAATGTTGAGCAATTGGAAAAAAATTGGCTCAGTTGACACCAAACTGTCCAGTTGGAGCACATACTGGGTTTGCTAGAGAATGTTTGGAACAAAGTACAAGATCATTGGAATCTCAAATATGTATTGTCTCTCCCAGTGCTGATGCAAAGCAAATTCTGAATTAACTGACATCTGACAATAGTGGCTTTTTTGACTGACAAATTTACCAGCAGAAGTATGGCATTGGACTAGCCATGGTAGCCTCTACAGTCACACTTAACTTGTCATTATCCTCATTTTGATGGCTAAACGTTTTAGAGTGTTAGATGGGATGGTAGTATTTTGTGCGTGAATAAGCCTGCTGTACTGTAAATCTTGTATGCATTAGGCCTTTTGCACAAGGTGCTCGCAGACCCTATACCACACTATGATCAGAAATGAAGAAGGAACTGTAGTATGCCAATGCTACTATGAACAGGTAGATGGCTCCATTCAGACTAAACCTTTGCTTCTATTATATCGTTTATATTTCTGAATTATTTTCAGAAATATACGCAGTTTGTAATTGGCAATTTGGCAAAATGCGTTTCAGACAGTAAGCTACATTTCTCTTTCCCTCCTATTTTTTGCCCGTTACTGTGCCCGCCTCGGACAGGTGCTTTTCCAAATTCGTGCCACAGAGAAGAGTTAGAAGGAGGGGTCAGCGTGGAGATTTACCCGGCTTCAACTCTACTGCCCAGTGTAATAAGATTACCCCTCCAAACGTCACTACCAGTTATTTCGACTGGGGGGTGGGGCGGATCTGAGAGAAATGAAAGTTGCGCTTTGCTGTACGCGCAAATATGGTCCATCGTTACTTCTTGCTGTAAAACGGCTCCATAGGTAACTAGTCAAGTGTTTTTTAGACTACACGGGTGCACATCTACTGTGACTATATTTCTCCTCTCCACCTCGACGTAATTTGCTATAGTGGCAGGGGGCGGTCGAGGGCTGATGTGCTTGTGTGAATATGCTCTAGAGCGGCAGTGCCAGTCGGTGTCCGTGGCGTCTGGGGCAGTCCGAGTAGGATTTCTGTGCTTTTGGAGTCAATATGGTAAGACATTTTTTTATGCCGTTTCACATCACGGCATCTTAGAATGATATAATGAGATGGGCGTATTACCGTTCGTAAAAATGTAATCTATTAATGTTAAATGAACTATTCTGCCCAATTTTTATGAACTGATGTACAGCAGGCACTCTTAATATTATGGGTTGCCATGCCGTCATGTAATAATAATAATAATAATATGATGATGAAGTGTATGTTTCCCTTTAAATCGTACACCCGTGCAGTAACTAGTATACCGTGGCATAATTAAGATTTTCCATAAGAAGTACGTTTATTTCCACGTCCAAGTTCAATTCTGTCCAGATAACCCGCTGATAATCTCTTGAAAGTGAAGTTCTAAAACACACTGAGCGTATTAGCATTCACTTTGGATTAGGCAAGGGATATAGCCAATTAGCAAATGTGTTGTACTGTAAACTGCAGCTGCTCACTGATAAAATAAAATCTCGCTTAAATTAGATCTCTCTGAAATTAACATCCACACATGCCATCCTCAGGTTACTGATTTAACTGTAAACTCTAAACATCAGCCCAAATTGCTCGTTTTTAGGTCCTGATAAACGCATGCAGCTCACGATTGTGCGCATAAAAGGTCTCCTCTGAGGATTTCTAAACCCAGTGATCTGAACTGACTTTTAGCAGCTACATTCCGTGAATGAAGGATATGAGGCTTTTAGCGTTCCCAACCAGAATATTGTAACGATGGCGCTAGGGGTCTATATTGGAGTGGATGCGTAATAATCGGACGCAGAGAAGAAGACCTTTTTATCCTGTGTCCCATACACCGCTCGACTACAGGTTTTATTACTACACCACCAATCACATGTGAATGCCAACAACAAGTCATTAACTCACATACAATTCACAGTTATGGCAACAACGATAACTTATAGTTACTAATATCCATACATCATCCACTGACAAACCTAATTGACAGAACAACAACACTCAACTCAAACATGCATACAACATTAACCAAACATGAAACAAGTATGTGAATTGCGCCACCCACAATCCTTTGCGCCAACAGCGCAAGTTAACACGCGACCAATCCGTGGGTCGCTACATAGCCCCCACCTGAGGGGTCAGTCGTCCCCGACAACCCCATCACCCAACAGGTAGTCTCTTAAGTGTCCTGGCCGTAACCGCCGCCGAGTTGGCCTCCTGGGACTGGCAGAAGGTGCCATAGGGGGGGGGTTACATTGTCCAGTGGGAATGGTGCCGCTGGTGTCGTTCTCTGCTCCACCCGTCTCTGGAGCAAGCGGGCGATATGGTGATAGTCTGTCCTGGTGCAGCACCACCACACGCCCCCGACCAGGCATGCGCACCCGATACACCACCTCAGAAACCCGTTCCATAACCTCACTAGGCCCCTGCCAGTGACTGCATAGCTTGGGTGACACCCCCTTCTTACGAGTAGGGCAATACACCCAGACCTTGTCACTGGGCTTGAAGGTCAGCTTCCGACACCGGGTGTCGTAGGCTCTTTTCTGCCGCACCCCAGAGTTAGCCTGGGCCTGACGAGCGTACTCATGGACTACTTGGAGGCGATCTATCAACCTCCGGTAGTAATCCATCTCCTTTCCTCCAGCAATCTCCGGCTCGGGCGGGGTCCCGAAAACCAAGTCCACCGGTGTCCGTAATTCCCGCCCAAACATGAGGGCAGCTGGTGTGCACTGGCTGGACTCTTGGACGGCCGTCCGGTACGACCACAGGACCAGGGGCAGGTGGCGATCCCAGTCCCGCTGATGTTGGCTGGTCAGGATGGCGAGCTGGGTAGCCAGGGTGCGGTTGAACCGCTCCACCAGCCCATCGCTCTGAGGGTGGAGAGGTGTCGTCCTCGTCTTGGATACTCCCAGCCGTCGGCAGACCTCGCTAAAGACCTGGGACTCGAAGTTCCGCCCCTGGTCACTATGGAGTTCCGCAGGGACCCCGAAGCGGGCAAACATCTCCTCTACCAGCCTTTCCGCAGTTGTGGTGGCACTCTGATCCGGCACCGCGTATGCCTCCGGCCATTTGGTGAAATAATCCATGGCCACGAGGACGTAGCGGTTGCCGGAATCAGTCGCTGGAAAGGGCCCAAGTATGTCCACCGCTACTCGCTCCATCGGAGCCCCCACCAGGTACTGCTGCAATGGGGCATGGGAGCGCTGCGTTGGCCCTTTCTTAGCAGTGCAAAGGTCACAGCAGTGCACATACAGCTCCACGTCCCGTCGACAACCTGGCCAATAGAATCGGCCCCTGAGGCGGCGGAGGGTCTTGGCGATGCCGTAGTGCCCCGCCCCCACCGAGCCATGGACGGTCTGAAGGACCTGTTGGCGGAGTTCACGGGGTACCAGCAGCTGTAGGAGGTCGCTTCCCCGGCCAGGAGCTTTCCACCTCCGGTGCACCAGCCCGTCATGGAGCTCCAAGTTGCCCCACTGTGATTGGTAAGCCTTAACCTCCGGTCCGTGGGCAGACACTTCTGTCCATTCGGGACGCCGCCCCGTCGCCAGCCAGTTGATTACCACCGCCAAGGTTGCATCGGCCTCCTGGCATTGTTGCAGCTGAGCGGAGGTCCATGGAGAACTCCCCTCGCAGTCAGCTGTCTGAATGGCTGCCACCGTCAGTGGTTGGTCCCGCTCCTCTTGTCGTTGGCAATACCGACATTCCAAGACTGCACAGGGGCGGCGGGAGAGGGCATCAGCATTAGCATGCAACCGCCCTGGTCGATGCTGGATCTCGAAGTCATACTCCTGTAGGGCCTCCAGCCAGCGAGCCACCTGGCCCTCCGGGTTCTTAAAGTTCAACAGCCAGGTAAGGGAAGCATGATCGGTGCGCACAAGGAAATGGCTGCCATGCAGGTACGGCCGGAATTGTCGCAGTGCCAGGACCACTGCCAGCAGCTCACGCCGGGTCACACAGTAGTTCCTTTCAGCTCGGTTCAGAGTGCGGCTAAAGTAGGCTACTGCGCGCTCCACCCCTCCAACACTCTGGGACAGTACGGCGCCAACTCCCACGTTGCTGGCATCAGTGTCCACGATGAAGGGCTGTTCCGCATCTGGGTAGGCCAAAATGGGAGCCTCGGTAAGGTCAGTTTTTAGCTGGGTGAAGGCTCCGGCACACACGTCGTCCCAGTCAAAGGGCTGTCCCTTGTCAGTCAGTCGATGGAGGGGTTTGGCAATCGTGGCGAAGCCCCGGACGAAACGCCGGTAATAGGACGCCAGGCCCAAGAAGCTCCGCAGTTCGGTGACGTTGGCAGGGGGTGGCCAATTCTGGACTGCGGCCACCTTAGCGGGGTCGGTAGCTACCCCGTGCGCGCTGACCACATGGCCCAAGAACTGCGTTTCTCTTGTCAGCAGGCGACACTTGGCAGGGTTCAACCGCAACCCAGCCTGACGAATGGCTTCAAAGACCTCTTGCAGGTTACCCAGGGCTCGGTCAAAGTCGCTGGCATGCACCAGCAGGTCATCCAGGTATACCACACAACGACTCCGTGGTATTTCAGCCAGTACCCTCTCCATCAGCCGTTCGAACGTCGCTGGTGCATTACAGAGTCCAAACGGCATAACACGAAACTGCCACAGTCCCTGTCCAATGGTAAAGGCAGTCTTTGGTCGTGCGTCAGGGGCCAACTCCACCTGCCAGTAGCCACTACGCAGATCAAGGGAACTGAACCAGCTGGAGCCTGTGATATGGTCGAGGGCGTCATCTATGCGAGGGAGGGGGTAAGAGTCCTTCTTGGTCACCGCGTTGAGACGTCGATAGTCCACGCAGAACCGCCAGCTGTCATTCTTTTTTCGAACCAGGACAGCTGGTGCGGCCCACGGACTGTCAGAGGGCTCAATTACCCCAGCAGCAGCCATCTCCCTAACTTTGTCTTCTGCCACCTGTCGCTTGCCGAGGGCCAGCCGGTGAGGCCGCAGGCGGATGGGTTGGGCGGTACCGGTGTCAATGGAATGCTGAACCAACCCCGTCCGCCTACAGTCCTCATCCTTTGCTGCAAAGATATCTGCATAGTCCTCTAGGAGGTGCCTCAACTGGCCGCACTGCTGTTGGTCAAGGCCATCACTGCTGCGGCGGCAGAGTTCCCTCACCGCCTCAGACGTCTCCGCCGATGTATGGTTGGTAGGCTGACCTGGCATGGAGTCGCTGGTGGCAGCTGTTTGGCAGCTGGCTTGCTGGTCTCTGACCTTTGTGTTCTTGTCCTGGCCGGCCTGGAGCGCCACAGTCTCCCCACCAAGGGTGATGGCTGCCCTCAGGACATCAACATAGGCACCCCAACGGGACAACAGGTCCAGGCCGATAATGCACGAGTCCTGAATATTGGCAAGCCAGAACTCGTGCTCCGCCTCCTGGTTCCCAGCCTGGATCCGCAGATGCTTCTTCCCCTTTGTAGCAGCCTTCTCCCCTGTCACCGTCACCAGGTTCGTGTCTGACTTTGCCCATGCGCCGGAGAGCGTCCCCATGGTTCCTGGAAGGACGCCAGGACGCACCAGTGAGACGGTAGACCCCGTGTCTACTAGAGCTTGGCAGGGTTGGCCATCAAGCCAGCAGTCCAAATACAGTCCCTTAGTGTTGCCTACACGACCAATCAACAGTTCTTGGCTTAAGGGAGGGGCCAACGATTGGGGTGGCGGGCCCCTCACTGCGCCACCCCCCCGTCGTTTCCCGTCTGCTGTGGTGCTCTGGAGACTGGTGCTGGTGCTGGGCAGTCACGGGCAATGTGACCAGGTTCGTCACAACGATAGCACCGAAGAGTGGATCGAGGTCGACGGTTCCCAGCTGGGGCTGGCCGCCGCTGAAACTGCACCTGACAAACTGGCTCGGCCTCCTCACCCTCACAGTCGATGGCCCGGACGTGTGGAAGGGACAGCCGTGGGGCAGCCTGAGTGCAGAGCACCGCCTCTGCCCGTACCGCTTCTTGAAGAGCCCCCTCCAGGGTTCTGGGCATGGTGAGACGCACATGCTGGCGTAGCTGCTCTGGCATAAGCCCCTTGAGGAATGCATGGAGAGCCAGCTCCCCTCTTGCAGCGGCGTCGAACATTGGATAGCCATGGCGGGCGTAGAGCTGGATATCTGCGGCGAAAGCGCCCAAACTCCCTCCCTCCTGGCGGCGACAGCTGGCTAGCCTGTCCCTACTCTGGTCAGGGAATGGTGGCTGCCCGAACCGCCTCTCCAAGGCCCCGGTCAAGGTCTCCAGGTTCCGCTGTTCTCCCGGGGTCAGATCCAGGAGCACCTGCAGCGCATTTCCCTCCAGCGCCAGGGCAAGATGAGTGGCGGCTTCCTCGCTGCTCCAACCACCATGCCACACTGCCAACTGGAACTGGGCAAGATATGGCTCCAGGAGCGTCTCTCCATTGAACTTGGGCACCTTCGCTGGTGTTCTTGGCATGGCAGTGGAACGGGGCAGGATGGCCCCAACATCCACCTGTGGGGACGCCCCAGGTAGGTCAGGTTGGATGTCCACAGCTATGGCTGTGTGTTCTGTGGTTCCACTCCCGGCCTCTAGGGGGCGACAAGGCCGTGGCACACTGGACCCATCAGCGTGGGACGACGTTCTTGCCCTGGAACGCTCCATCTTCAGCCTACGTTTCTCCAGGTGTAGCTGAGTCCTCTTAATGGTCTCTTCAAGATCTGCGATTTCTTCCTCCATCCTGCGTGGTTGCGCCATCCCACTTCTGACACCAATGTAACGATGGCGCTAGGGGTCTATATTGGAGTGGATGCGTAATAATCGGACGCAGAGAAGAAGACCTTTTTATCCTGTGTCCCATACACCGCTCGACTACAGGTTTTATTACTACACCACCAATCACATGTGAATGCCAACAACAAGTCATTAACTCACATACAATTCACAGTTATGGCAACAACGATAACTTATAGTTACTAATATCCATACATCATCCACTGACAAACCTAATTGACAGAACAACAACACTCAACTCAAACATGCATACAACATTAACCAAACATGAAACAAGTATGTGAATTGCGCCACCCACAATCCTTTGCGCCAACAGCGCGAGTTAACACGCGACCAATCCGTGGGTCGCTACAATATGATAGACCGGTGTACAAACTTTGAGAAATATATATCTTGGATGTTTAAATGCGCGCATGCGCTTTTGAAGCTCACAATGATTTGTGATCAATGTTTTGTCTATTTATAGTATGTTTTTTCGCACTATATATCGTACCTAACTTCTATGCATATGCCAACCAGTGTTTATTTTTGCTTGTCACTGTTTTATTGATACCAGAAAAGACTTGCTTGACTAATGTCTGATCGCCCCCCCCCCGCCAGTAGTATATGTTGGCCATGTGCGTAATATTTCCTGATCAAGACAGATGTTGAGTTGGTTTTGCACGCCCTCTGCACGCATCATTTCATATATCTACTGTATGTTGCACCACTAGCCTACACAAGACCTACCTTTCATTACAAGGTAGCCATGCTATGAGACTTGTTTTGACACACAAGGATACTTCAAAAGTCACCCCTGGATGGGACAGATAACCTAATGGTCGAATGACAGGCCTTGATTTGATCCTCTCTGGTTTGCTCTATGCCCTGTACACGGGTAGAGGAGCCTGCTCCACCTGGGCATCCAGACGATTGATGCCGGGTCTTTAATACATCATGCATGTGGACAGCTCCACGAGCAATCCATCTTGAGGAAGAGAGAATGCCTAAAACATAAAGAGTTGAGGAATTTGTAAATTGCACCAAAGAGGTTATTAAGTACTATGATAGCTGAGGAAAAACCACATGGTGTAAATTAGTCATTTAGCTTTTTGCTCTCATAAAGTGATATCATAGCGGGGTCAGATGGCTGCACGGTAATGGAGTCGGGCTATTAATCAGAAGGTTGCCGGTTTGATTCCCGGTCATGCAAATGACGTTGTGTCCTTGGGCAAGGCACTTCACCCTACTTGTCCTTGGGAGAATGTCCCTGTACTTACTGTAAGTCGCTCTGGATAAGAGCGTCTGCTAAATGACTAAATGTAAAGTGCTTTCTTATCATGCAGATATATGCCAGGTATTGCTCTGCAAGGGTGTAACATGGGCAAATTACAGAATGAAAAACACATAGCTGATTCGCGGATGCCGTTGCAGTGCAATTACCGCCAAGTATCGGATGTCTTCCTTTTTGTCTCATCCTTTTACGGCTAAAACTGCACTGAGCCATACACTGCTTTTCAGTTTACAACTTATTGTGTTCTGATTGTCGTAGGTGAATAGCTTGTGCTTGTTATTCATGGCCTTTTCATTATAGTGGGTGACACTGGGGAGGTGTGTGTGTGTGATAAAACACTAATTAAATAGGGCTACAACCCTCCCATGACTGACTAATGATCCTGCCCACTCTGTCACTGCACCACCAGGAGCTTGGCAGAGTGATGACAAGTTTGAGAGCGTTCTTTGCTTTGAACAGACAGGGAAATCAAGCCAAACAGTTTGATAAGTCCCACGGATCTGTTTGTTTTAAGTCCAGGCTTAGGCTATTGCTTCAGAGAAAATGTCAAAGTCAGTTTGAATGGGCTTGTTGTGATATTGCCTTACGCGTTGATGTTTGGGGTTTGTTAAGCTGTTTTGATACCTGCGGCGGTAGTCAAGAGTCTTTGCTCGATCTTTGTTTGATTTTAGTTGGGGTTAATAAGCATGAGGGCATGAGAGTCAGAATTTGTTTTTCATGCAAGGAGCAGAGACCATGGGGTCACGTAAACAATTTTATGGAACTCCTCTGCTGCACAGAACTTTGTTAGGCATTTGAGTCCTGCCACAGTACTGGCTCTTAGGGCAGACAGTACACTGGGGCCTGGCAGACAGTACACTGGGGCCTGGCAGACAGTACACTGGGGCCTGGCAGACAGTACACTGGGGCCTGGCAGACAGTACACTGGGGCCTGGCAGACAGTACACTGGGGCCTGGCAGACAGTACACTGGGGCCTGTAAAAGGTGGCATGTCATCGAGGTTTTCAAAATGAGACTGTGTGTCAAGTGGAAGAGAGCATTGAGAATATTGTCCTCCACAGTAGTCTCCTCCACAGTAGACGACTTATCAGCCTGCATTCATATGCACAGTGGACACCTTGGGGAAGCCATTTCAACATTATTTGATAAGCGACTCAGGGGGGGGTTGCGATTCCTGAAATGATTTCAGTCCATCTGGATAGGATGGAGTGATGAATAGTTGACAGGAGAAGTGGTGATATGTCCCCTCCTCTGAATCTGTTGGATCTGGTTTTTACATTTTTCCAAATGTTGTCATGGTATACTAACATTAGTGAGACTGCGAGAGTGGAGGAATAAATATCTTACGAATGACCATTCTTGGTGTGTGTGAAATAGGGCTACGGTATGCTGAATGATAGAGCGAGGGGGGTGAAGGGGTCCCACAACGTGGACAAAAGGAATAGGGCAGCTGGCATATAGAAGGGGGTAGTATTTGGTGACATGGCGAGGACCAGTAGGCTGCAGGATATGGATAACTAGGCATAAACCTAATGGATTTCCAGAGGTTTTTGTAGAGACTTGGCTCTGAGCTCTGGTCCCTGTCTGCTTGCCTGCATGCTTGTCTGCCTGCCTGCCTGCTGGTCCTAATCCCTCCCTCCCTCTCTCCCTCTCTCCCTCCCCCCCCCCATGACTCTCTGTCAGGGGGACTGATCTTTCCAGTCAAGATCAGGAAAGGAGTAAGAGGTGTGGTATTAATAATTCACTGCCATGGAAACGCTACCCCCAGGACGTGGCACCATGCCTGTTCATCTCAGGTTGTCTTGTCTTAGTCATTCAAGGGTCAGATACTTTATCAAGACAGATATGGTCAGGCACTGGATGAACAGGTGGGATTGCGAAGTCTGGTGAGGGTTAATTTAACATGAACATAAAGTTAATGCAGCTTGAAAGCAACCTCCAGCAAGTACAATCAGGAGTCGTATGGGAAATATTAAAATAAAAAGTTAATAAAACAATAATTGCTCTGCTCCATAGTACTACATTCTGTGATCATTAATTGAGAGCCGGGTTGTGGGTAGGGTGGCGGGCACCACAGTAGGCTGAATTACCAGTTGGTTTGAGTAGCTAAAATGGTAGTCTCCAGAGATATTCTCTACACATGAAGGCATTTAGTGAAATCATGAAATATGGTTCATTGCCAAATTACCACTTAATTAGGTGTCATATTTTCAATTAACCTGTTTTTGAACAGTTTGTTCTTGCAGTCTTATTTACCTACCAATGCTGTCAGGCATTATATATATCTTGGCGTCAGTTTCTTTTCTGAACTTCACTGCCCTTTATGTGTGAAGGTGGAACTAACACAACCTTGTGTGTTGGTGGGTAAGACCTGAAATCTCCTGGCAGTAGCTTGAGGTTTCATTGCTGCACATTCAAAAACTCTGTATGAACTGTCTTGGCTTCGACTCTCCTTTAATGCTGTTTTATAGAGCAATTAAAAGCCTATCTGTGTAACTTGATGTGTGAATCATCTCTAGATTGGGGTTTGAAAGTTTGAATATATTAGATTTTTCTGTATAATAGAAAGACATGGTTTCTTCAATTTATGCTTACTGGGTTGGAGCGCTGACTGTTCTCTTTGAATGCTATTCAACTTCTTTGTCAATCTGACTAAATCAATTGAGTGATCACAGGTCCTTTCTCCTTCAATATCCCCTTCAGAAACTGGAATCATGAAGCAAGGGCTTTGTCCGCTTTTGGCATTGACTAATCTCTGTGCTCAAGATGAATAGTTGAACCACTTTAGAGAGAATTGATCACATCTGCTAAAGACCTTACAACTTTTCCTTGGGCAGTAACACCCACACACATACAGTATGCACAGACACACAGACTATATTATTTGGTTTTCAGTAGGCGGCTTTCCAAGGCACAAGTTAAATAATCACTAACACTAAGTTCCTGGATGGAAGAGAGGTCCCGACTGCTGGACGGCTATAAAGTATCCAAATGTAAATGGATGGGGGTCAAAAATGGACTTTTATTTCCTGCTTCAGCACATGATGTGCATGTGGTTTGTCTTGACGATTGAGGGATTACTGTGGCATGGTTTGCAAATGGAATGCTACTCCCAGGTTTAAAGTAGGGGAGCACTCCAGTCTATCACAAATGGTTGTGGATTTCCTCAGATGATCACCATTAGAAGGTCGTTGGGGTTTTGAAGCATCTGCACAAAGAATAAGAGGTAAGTGAATGTCAAAAGTATCATTCATAAAAAGGGATCTCCGAGGGACCTTTTGAAGTGCGGAGGTCTCCTTTTTCTAAAGCCGGGGCTGCAGAAACTCAATGTGTAAGATTGTGAGATTGAAGATTGAAGGTTGGCTATTTCTGACTGTGATGGAGATAGAAATGGTTGCCGGTGGAAAGTCATCCGCTCTGTACAGGACCCCTTTCAGGAAAAGTCTGTATTTGAGATGTTCCATCTATTTTAATGAAGGAACGACCAAACTCATGGGTGAGATTGTCAACCATGTTTACTATGCTGAAGTGATTTTGGGAGGCAGATGCTATATATGATGCATGATGTTATACAACCACTCAGCAATGAGTGGCAATTTTTTTTAAGAACACTGACACATGGATACAATACAGTATAGATGTTTTTAAACGGAATGAAAAGTGGTCTAAATCCAGCAAAAAACATTAACGGAGCTGCTAAAAAGATTTAGCCTCAGATTCTTAACAGACTAACAGTAGATAGCAAAGTGTTGACCTATCCTATACAGCATACATCATGGTGCCAATACTCCCCTGTAGGAGCTGCACACTAAGCCAACTCTTGACCTTGGCAAAAAGATCATTGGATAATCTTAGTACCTATTGTATAATCTCAGTTTAGTCCACAATTCCAAACATTCCTGCTAAAGCACGTAGAGATTTAAGAGTCAAACACATGCTAGAACTAGGGACCACCCTGTTCCCCCCTCTGACTGCACACCCCGTGGAAGGGAAAAGATTTAGTCGAGGAAATCTCCCCAGAAGTCAAAAGTTATTTGTCTGGTGTGTCAGATGTTGGTGTTTAAATCCAAGTGCTAGATTTAGCCATTGTGTTAAACGGTGTGCCTTGTGACATGGATACCACTGCACTGGGTTGTGAAGCAGCCGACCTGCGCTGAGCCGCATGGGTGTGAGCGCTGTGGGGTTTAGAGACCCAGAGCATGGGCATGAGGTAACTCAGGCAGGCAGCGAGATTACAAGCGCTCAGATCTGCAGCTCGGAGTGAATAGATGAAAGGTTCAGATTGCTACAGGGCTCAGTTTCTACAATGCTACTGGAGATGTAGGGTTACAGCCTACTGGAGATCTGCTTACTCCACAATACGTTTTTACTCTGTTGCACTTATTGCTATAGTCGGACTGTTCCAATACGTCATGAATGGTTTTTATTCGTGAATATTATAATAGTTGTTTATATCTCACACTTCCTTTTTCTTGCCGAAGTAGTAGAGAAAGCTTGCTAAGCTTGTGACACTGGGTATACATAGTCGTGTCTGTCAAGGCTGGAGAGTGACAACAAACCAGGATACCATTGGCCTCTAGAATATGATATGTTCCATGTTACAGCCTATCAGAGTAGAGCAGTGACGCAGTGGCCAGGTTCTCCCCACACACTCATAACAAGGTACAGTACATTCTCTTCCTCGCTCCAAATGAAAAACACAGCACACAAACAGAGACGACAGAGGGCTCTACTCGTTTCATCCATTCGTGCAATTTCAATAATTACGAGAGCACTTGAGACCCATGTTAAAGCCTCCATCTGTGGTGATGAGGACTGTAAAAGCGTGTAATGGTGTTTATTCTGTTGGCTAGTAGGATCTCTCTTCCATGCTGAACCATACAGGTAGAGGACTCTACCTGTATCCACATCCACCATCACCATCTTCACCACACAGATAATTAGACTGGATGGTCCAGTTCCTATGTAGTAACGACTACCAGTGAGTGAACTGACATGATTAGTCTAACCATATTAATAGATGCTTAGAGACAATGATTCATGTCTTTGCCAATGTGCAATCAGGGTTACTCTTGGTCTTCAGTGTTGCTGTTGGGCCTCATTAAACACACAAGCAATCCATTAATGGAACAGTTAGTTCATTGGGCTAGTATTTGGCAAGTGGTGATCACAAGCTGTCCAGGTAAACAGAGAGGGCCAGCCAGATTGGCTGCCAAACCTGCTGCTAGCCTAGCTATGGGCATAATACACCCTGGTGTGTCTGTGAATATGTGTGTAGATGCATGTTTTTGTGCACACGTGTGTGTGTGTGTGTGTGGCGAGCATTATCTTCAGACTGCTGTTTGGCCATGTGCAGCCACAGTTTGTTAGCCGGGACTAATCACTCGAGTCATTATGGAACACTGGGCCTCCTTGCGACGACTGATTATATCTCAGAGTGTGTAATGAATAGCTGTGCTCTCCTCTTGCACACCTCACACACGCACACACACACACTTCACACACTCACACAAGTACATTGTTTTCCTCAGACCTTGGTCTGCTCCAGTGTCCAGGTGACGGCAAAACCGAGACAGAGCTGAATCGTTCACCTGTTTGTTTGTTCGATGACGTACCCGGGGGGGTGTGAGGTGATGTCGACTCGTTTCGCGGCACGTTGAGGGAGTTGCATTTCAGCTTCCACCAGGCTGCCAATGGGGTGTGTGTGTGTGGGGGGGGGGGTTGGATTACTGAGGCATGCCGATTACCACATCACCTGGCAGGAAAGACCAGCAATAGATACCCACGTGGAGGCCTCTTAAGGAGAGATATGGAGCTAATACCCTCAATAGTCATACACACACACACACACACACATATGTGGGAAGTGTGCTTGCAGCTATCCCAGCTGTCCATAGTCTCTTGCTTTGTACTTATATATACTGCCTATCGACTGAGGTTGTCACTGATATTGCTGCTCTCTGAAACTCCTGTGTTCCCCGAGACTCAATTGTTGTCTTTTGAAAGCTGGAGATGCCAGAACAGGACTAGGTGGCCTAGAACACGGTGCTATAGTTTGTCTACAGTCACTTGACTATTATGACGCGCTGCGGCAGTGACCATCTAGCTAGTGGTACATATTTTGCCACAAAAAGTTGAATATTTCATAAACCTACCACAAAACAAAGACACATTTTGACAATTTTCATGTCAGTATAGGCCAATAACTGTGGAAAGAGTAGCAGTGGCTATAATAATAAAATGTGCGGGAACAGTTAGTGTGCCTGGCTGTTAGCAAGCACACTAATGATCCATAACTGTCAGCGACAGACCTTTGGAGATTCTGTTTGTCCGATAACAGGGAACGATTTAAGCACTATGAAGATGACTCATGCCCCTGTATACAGGCTGTCTTCTAAATGAATGTAGTGACATGCATAGTACAAGCTAAGGCCCTTCTAACTTGCAATCAAGTTGTAAAATTCTCTTTGCACGCTAATGAAACAAATACTCCTTATGTCACTACCTGTTGGCATGTTCCTGCCTAATTACAAAACAATGAAACAAGGTTTGCCGAAAGGCTGATTTATGTCTCCGTGTGTCGTTGCCTCAAACACATTTTATGACCCGTGCCTTTGTGCCTGATTTACACAGCTTTGTGTTTCACTAACTCACTCGATCAGACTGATGACACAGCACTTTGCTGGACATCACTCACCATACCACGGGGCGGTGCTACTCTTTATGCCACCCTGTGTTGTTCTGAATCTGATGACTTTGCAGTTCTCATCAGGCTGTCTGAGCGACGAGCACAATGGGATGAAAAGGAGACAGGGACACTCGGTGAGATGTGACGACACTGTCTTAGGGGCAGGTGCCACAGGAAACAAGTTCACCATGGAACTGAGGTCAGACTGGGAGGACAAACTCCAGTTGGTTCAGAGATCTTCTCTGATCCTTTGTGTCACTGTGTTGAGGGATTAACAAAGACAAAACAAAAACATGCGACAAACCCATCAGCTCCAGCGCTAGCCTCCCTTCAGACAGTCTACGACCATGTTCCTCCCCCACGTTCCTCTGCTGCGGTTTCGCCGGCCAGCGTGTCTTATTCGTGTTCGAGCATGACGGACTGTTTCCGTCTTATGTCAATGAGATTACGCCATGGCACTCAAGGGCCATGTAGTCCAATGTTTTCTGCAACACTGACAAACTGCCGGCTGTGTAATACCCGTCTGCATTAGACTGACCCAGTGCCGGGGAAATCCTCTACTTAACAGACTCCAAGATGTGGTCGGTGATTGGGATGACACGCCCGACACCACAGCATGGTTATTCCCTTCCTGCTGAGTGGTCAGCCATCCACCACATGGTTTGACTATAAGAATCACTAAGGCAAATCTGCCGTACATCCAGCCCTTATGCAACAGAGTGCTGTATCACTTGAACTGGCATACAGTGTCTGCTCTGCGCTTCATCTCCTTCGGGGGGTGATAGATGGTCCAAGGTGTTCCTCGTTATTGAATGAGGATGAAGAGAAGTTTAAAGTCGCTAGCTGGCAGATTGAGGTTTTAGATGTGATTATTCAGGTACAGTCACTGGTTAGATCACCTCTTCACACCGTTCATGTTTAATGGAAAAATGTCATTTGCTTTTATCAAGACGTTCCCGACTACCGGCCGACTCCAAAAGGAGGAAGGGAGGGGAGCGGGGGTGGGGTGGTGGGGGGGGGGAGCAAGGCGCAGCGGAGGAAAAGAAGCTGCCTGATGAAAGACCAGCCAAACGGCAGAGAAGCTGCTTTTTTCATATATTTTTTTTTTCCAACAGGAGAGAGTAGACCTCTCCTGCTCTCGTCGGATAAAGCGCAGCCTCGTAAGGCTCTGTGTGATCCATAACTGTGATTGCATCCACCCCCCCCCTCTCTTCCCCCCTTTCACTTCCAACAATATCCATTCACCCTCCGCCCCTCGGTGCAGCTGTCGGATCTCTCTGCTATTTTATGGTTCCACTGCTATATCACAAGCACAGAAAGGCCCTGAAAGAGATACAGATGCTTACATTTTCATCCAGAAACAAGAATTCTCCTCGGAGTTGAGCTAGATTAATGGAACTCGTTATTCAGTTTTTTTCCAAATAACCGAAGGCAAAGGACCCAAACACCGAATAATTGATTCACACTTGCAGTCGTTTTCGAGTTTTGGCATGAAACACAATTTAGTTTATTTGGTGATGAAAAAATGGAGACAAGAAGTGTTATTGCTTAAAACTGTCACCCGGGGTACATTCCTAGACAGATCAATGATATCCGTAAGGACAATTATAGGGAATTAGATAAGAAACAGACATCAACAAGAAAAAGGGCCTGCTTCATTACGGTGGCTTGGTCATCAGGTTCATTTCATACAAGAAGGGTGAAGAGTGTTTTGTATAGCCCTCTTAAGAGAGACAGGTGTATATTTGTGGGGAAATGAAAACAGTCTTCAAAGGGATCACCACTGTGAGGTGGAGAGATGAAGAGAAGGTTGAAGTGGGGATGCGACCCTTCAAGACAACCCCGTGGTGACATGGGATGAGAACAGAACAAAGGTGGGCTTTTCTCTCCTCAAAGACGGCCGGTGAAGTCCATTTGTCATGTCCCAATGCCTATTTGTTTGGATGAATGCCTGCACGTGAGGCCCGGATTTAAACTATATCGCTACATGTGTGTATCATCCCTGTTGAAGAGGGCTGTGAATTTGACTAACATAGATTCTGTCCAACGTGCTTGATATGGTTCAGCTGGTGTGCATGGCCTCTGGTCCTGCCACACAGAAGGCCAGCTGCAGCTTATCACCAGCTCCCAGAATAAGCCTTCTGTGGAAGGTAACAGCGCCAACTCCTCACAGACAGAAGCTAGACGTCTTCAGTTCTCCAGTCTTCCTTGAAAATAAGACGTGTTTCCCACTGCACTTTACAACCTCGTACAAACCCTAATGTACACACGCACAGCTGTACTCTCATTGTGTCGTTCTCTCTAGGTTTGGGATTGATGCTTTTTAAAGAGGCCTAGTATCTACTCCAAAAACAACCGTGTTGGTTTGTTTGTGTGCGTGAATGTGTAGGTTTCTACAAGTGGATTTCGTAGGTTTCAGTGCATATAAGCGACATTGAAGCTGAAGAGTAACCCAAGCCTGTTAACTGTGGTCTCTCCCCTTTCTTTCTCTCTCTCTCTCTCTCTCTCTCTCTCTCTCTCTCTCTCTCTCTCTCTCTCTCTCTCTCTCTCTCTCTCTCTCTCTCTCTCTCTCTCTCTCTCTCTCTCTCTCTCTCGCTCTCTCTCGCTCTCTCTCGCTCTCTCTCTATTTTATATATTCTCTTTCTTTCTCTATTTCCTTTTGTCTGTCTCTCTCTCCCAGGCGGGCAGGCAGTAAGGCTTGACAGAAGATGCGACGGGGGTGGTGTCTCTTCAGATGGCTGGGGACAGGCATGGCCATCCTCTGTCTGCTCTCCTGCAGCCTGGGGCAGAATCCCGAAGGTACATTCAAACACTGGACTTAAATGCGACCGAAACTTAAATATTGAAATTCAAACTTTTCCAAAGGTTATCCTGCAACTGTAACTTGTCTTGTGAAGTAGTGAGGACATTAGCCATTTCTTGGAGAACATTTGATGGTTTTCCAATGTTCTTTTGCATGTTCTTTACTGTGTTCCTGTGTTTTTACCCAAGGGTTTAAAGCTAAGGGTCATATTAATCGTATTTCTTGATAACAGTCCATGAAGTGTATAGAGCTGTGATAGATTGGGTAAGGGTTGATGCAGAAGTTGTAGCCCTGCCAAGCATTTATAACCATTCCTTTTGGAAGGTCAAGGGGAATCAATTGTATTTAATCCACAGACGCAGATAGCAATAATGTCTTTCTCAAATGGGCATTATACATACTCTGGATGATGTTAAAGCGCGTAGCACTTACAGTAAATCCCCCCACTCACCAAGAATCCTACCACCCACGTTGCATATTACCACTGCGAGGCCATTATGAGTTCATACATCCAGATCATCCAGACATCGAGATGAATGGTCCTACTTAAAGGATTCACCCTGTAGTTTTATGTTAAAGTACTTAAAGTACCAAGGGAATCCTGGTTCTCCTAGCGGTGGGTCTTTATTTTCTGTCTCATGTTAGTAGAAAGTCGGTACATAGAGAGCGCTGAGGTCCTAGTCAACCAGGCAGTGTCCAGTACTGGCTACGTGACAGGAATGTGTCTCGCTGTATTACTGTACGATGTGGTTTCATGTGCGCGTGGTTTGGTACAATGAAAACGTAGCTTCTTTTCCATGTCTCCATCATGCCTGCATACGGTATTTCTTTTGATTGGTTGATTTTCAGATTATTACACTGCAGCGTGGGTTGACAGGAAGATGACATGGTTTCAGATCAGGAAACGTCTCAGAATGAAAGTTGGCGTGGCGGCGTAGTCATTGTCAGGATTGTAGCTCTAAATCAAGACAATGAGGTGTTGAGTGATCTCCTGAAGGTGACAAGGGTGCATTGTGGGTGAAAGGCTCCTTCGGGATCCACTCTGTCTGCTGCGCTCAGCACATGAACAGATTTGTGTTCATGTTGAGTGAGAAAACCACTG